>NW_022437041.1:1617993-1646917 GCF_009761245.1 Sapajus apella | reverse complement strand
AAAAAAAAAAAAAAAAAAAAAAAAAAAAAAAAAAATTCTCCCAACTTAAAATGTCTCATAATTTATGAGATTAAGTTCAAGTATCTACGGTTAACAAAGAGAAAAAAGTAGCACCGAGAAAATATTAGGTAAAAAAACCTATCATCAACCTACATTCAATCTACAGCCAACTTGGGGGTTAAAAAAAACAAAAGAACTTTCTTTTAAAAGCACTTACCAATCTTGAACTGGGCTATAACGAACCAAAACAGTACAGACAACAAGGCAGAGCTATGACATTTAAAAAGGCCAATGGCTTGGATCATCAGCATCTACCTCCAATTTGTACGTATGCTGGCGCAAGACTTCTTTACTCACCAAATGCTTAGGAAACTCACCATACAGGAAAGGGGAAAGCAAGACACCTAGACGTATATACAACAAACGGACAACGGCTTTCTCCTGCACTGAAAATTCACTATTTTACTATTTTCAAAGGTTGAAAAAGACTCTTGGTACACAATAGTGACAACAAAGTAATAGACAGTTGGTCACGCGCCCTTAAATGTCTTGTAGTATCTTCCATGAGCACTCTACAGTTCTATACCCAAATTTCATTAAAATTGTCTTTGTCACAATGGACTGAGTTCACTGAACATGTTCTAAACACAAGCGACAACCAGTTAAGTAAAAAAAAAGGAATATATTTTTAAAAAGATGTCATTCTCAGGAACTTTTAAGGCACCTCTGAACACACTGGGAAAAAAGATCTTTAGAAAGAAATTATAAAACTTTACTGAAGTGATAAAAGACAAATAAATGGAGACATAGCATATTTATGGGTGATAAAACTCAATGATAACAATTTTCCCTAATTTCACCTATAAATTCAAGGTACTCATGAACAAAATTTTACGCTCTGTTTTGGAAATATCAATGACTAAAGTAGCAAGAACAGAAAAACGATTCTGAAGAACAGCAACAAGAGGGATTTATAAAGTCAGAATTCTTAAAATTATGCTATTGATTCAGATAAGGCAAACGTACCAACAGAATAAAAGAGGAAGTATAACCGCACATACGTGAACTTGGTATATGAAATAAGTGGCATTATGAAAACAGAAAGGGGACAATGAATGGTGCTAAGACAACTGACTACCCAAATGGAAAGACAAAATTAAATCTGTACCTCACACCATATATAAAAATCAGTTCCAACGAGGCTAAAAACATAAATGTAAAGGAATAAAACTTAAATACTTCATGAAAAAATATCAGACCTCAATGACATCTATAAGGAAAAACGTATTAAAATATATATAATATATATAAACCTATCAAAAAAGATAGATCTAGCTGGGCACAGTGGCGTGTGCCTGCAGACCCAGCTAATAGGATGCTGAGGTAAAAGGATCTCTTCAGCTCAGGAGTTTGAGTCCAGCCTGGGCAACACAGCAGGACCTCATCTCTAAAAATAATTAATTAAAAAAAGAGAATGATAAATACATCTAAACATTAACATTAAAAACTTCCATATGAGCTGGGTGTGGTGCCTCATGCCTGTAATCCTAGCACTTTGGAAGACCAAGGCAGGTGACCAAACTGGGCAACATGGTTAAACCCCATCTATACATACATACATACATACATACATACATACATACATATATATATATATATAAAAATTAGTGGGCATGGTGGCATGCACCTATGATCTCAGCTACTTGGAAAGCTGAGGTGGGAGTGATCACCTGAGCCCAGGAAGATCAAGTCTGCAGTGAGCCGTGATCTGCCACTGCCTTCCAGCCTACACGAGAGTGACACCCTGTCTCAAAACAAAACAAAACAAACCCACAAACTTCTATATGATAAACACTCTGCACGAAGAAAATGAAAAAAGAAGGTACTGGGGGATCACTGCAATCCATATGACCAGGAAGAGCTAGTACCCAGAATGCATAATGAACACTAATTAGTACAGAAAACAAAATAACTGAAAGATGGTGGTGGGGAACTAAAATGCTAAACTCCAACTGTGTAGTAACTGTTTGAAAAGACATTTAAACTAATTGATAACCAAGAAAATGCAAAATAATACAAAATAATGTTTCATATCCATGTAATTGGAAAAATGTTTACCGGTCTGATAATCTAAGAATAAAGGAAAATGGGAAATCCCAAATATTGTGATTAGAAATGAAAATGGGTGTATGCATGCTGAAGAGCAGTTAGGCACAAACACATAAAAATACCCTATGGGCCATGATTACAGATACATATACATGTATGTATGTATACTAAAGCATTAGAGAAAGTTTCATTCATGTGCACAAGGAAACATGTAAGGATGTGCCAGTAATGTTACATATTTTTAAGTCCCCCAAAAGGAAAATGAATTTAAAAATTAATATATTCACATAATGATCTGAAATCATCTAAATAAATCATTCTAGAGATAAAAGTACTAATGTGATATTTCAAAAATCAAAATGGTGAAAAGTACAGGCTTGAAAAGATATGCAACAGGATACACAACAGCATATGATTTATTACAATTTTACCACAGAAAATAGTAGTATATATCATTAATCATGGGAATGACAGGCACTCTCTTCAGGATTGCTATAGCCTCTAGGAAGGAAGAGGAAAATGTAGGTAAACACTTTAGCTGTATCTGTAACATTTTATCAGGTAAAAATAGGAAGGAAGAGAATCACAACAGTGTGGCAACATGTTCTTATCATTTAAATCTGAGCGGTAGGTATAGAAGTGTTATATTATTTTCTGTTTGAAATGTGTAATTATTAAAAGTGAAAATGAATGAAGACTAACTTGAATATACATGGAAATTATATTATTTAGATTTAGATTCACTTTCACCAACTCTGTAACTGTTGTTCAGTTTAAGTGTGGTTGGGTGCATGATTAGCTGTCTTCCCACAAACAAAAAGTTAAACTAAAATTTAGAAAAGAGTTTTTAAATCACATTATCATATTACAGAATATATCCAACACAGGCAAATATTCACCGAGAGAAAATATGGGAGTAGAGGTAAGGAAGTAATGATGAAAAATTAAAGCAGAACATTTTTACTTAATTTTATTTATTTATTTTTCTGGTCGCACTTTGTTGCCCAGGCTGGAGTGCAGTGGTGCCATCTTGGCTCACTGCAATCTCCGCCTCTAGGTTCAAGTGATTCCCTCTCAGCTGGAACTGCAGACATGCATCATCATGCCTGGGTAATTTTTGTTATTTTTAGGAGATGGCGTATCAACATGTTAACCAGTCTGGTCTTGAACTCCTGACCTCAAGTAAACCGCCCGCCTTGGCCTCGTAAAGTATTGGGATTACAGGTTTAAGCCACCGCGTTCAGCCTAAAGTTTTATTAGAAGGCCCAGCATGGTGGCTCACACCTATAATCCCAGCACTTTGGGAGGCTGAGGTGGGAGGATCCCTTGAGCCCAGGAGTTTAAGGCTTAGGGAACATAGAAAGACCCCGTCTCCACTTAAAGAAAAATAAATATATTAATTTTTTAATTAAAATATAATGTAAGATTCAGGTTTAATAATTATTTGCTCAACTAGCAAAAATCTGCAACTCACATTACAAACTCTGTAAAGAGCTGCTAGAAATCAAGACAACGGTTAATCCAGTTGAAAAGAATGGAAAAAACATGATCGAACAGTTCACGGAAAACTAACATGTACACTTAAATATATTAAAGATTCCCAATGTCACTCATAAGAAAAAAGCAAATTTAAACTATGCTGAAATTCCATTTTTCCCCAATAGATTGAACTGTGAGGTAATATATTATGTTATATTGCCAGTGGTAGTGTAAAATGAAAGAAACACAATGCTTTTATTCATAAAAAGAAGTTAGCCGTCTTCTCTTCCCGGAGTTGGGAAAAGCTGGGTTGAGAGGGCAGGGGTTAAAAAAAAAAGTTAGGAAGAAATAAAAACTAATAAAAGTTGTTACCAGCAGGAGACCCAGAAATGGGAACAAACTTTCTCAGTGGATAGCTGTATACAAGGTTTTTCTCTGAACTATATCAAAGTATGATGTGATAAAAAAAAAATCTTGAAAGTAAGTTATGAAAATTAATTTGTGAGGCCGGGCGCGGTGGCTCAAGCCTGTAATCCCAGCACTTTGGGAGGCCGAGGCGGGTGGATCACGAGGTCAAGGGATTGAGACCATCCTGGTCAACATGGTGAAACCCCGTCTCTACTAAAAACACAAAAAATTAGCTGGGCATGGTGGTGTGTGCCTGTAATCCCAGCTACTCAGGAGGCTGAGGCAGGAGAATTGCCTGAACCCAGGAGGCGGAGGTTGCGGTGAGCCGAGATCGCGCCATTGCACTCCAGCCTGGGTAACAAGAGCGAAACTCCGTCTCAAAAAAAAAAAAAATTAATTTGTGAAATGAACTATAGTGGCAGTCACCTACACAAAGCGAAATACCCCATGACAACTTAGTATGTGTGCACTCCAACCAACGAAGATGTGATGGCTGAAGGGAGGGCTGAGCCCAGTGGCTGCTATTAAAAAAGTGTAGTTCATGGAGCATAAAAACTAAAACACTGGCCGGACGCGGTGGCTCACGCCTGTAATCCTAGCACTTTGGGAGGCCAAGGTGGGTGGATCACCTGAGGTCAGGAGTTCAAGACCAGCCTGGCCATCATCGTGAAACCCCGTCTTTAAAAATAAAACTAAATGAAAAATTTAAAAAATTTTAAGAACCTAAAACACTTGAGATTTAAAAAACTGAAAGCAACAGGCTGTTTTCTCCCCTTCTAAGAAAGAATCTTTGAAACACTTCACATACTAACTGAAAAGTAGTGTAGTTTTAAGTTTCTTTCTCATAAATCATTCCATTCAGCCATAAAATCTGGTCTCTTGACACAATTTTTACTGCTCATATATATCCCCTTCAGAGACGATTATTTTGGAAAATAAAATCTGTCATTTATCTAAATAAATACATCTTAAACATTCATATTTGATATCTTGAAATAAAAAAAACTTGAAAAAAAAAACCAAAGAATAAAATAATAAATATTAATAAAACAAGCAAAATCTAAATCCATTTCAAATTTCTGGTCTCCATAAATATATAACTTCAGTTGGTTTATCTCTTATTTTAAAACCAAGAATTAAATTAATGCCACAAGAGCAATGACAACCAAATGTCGGGTGGGGAGGAGGAGAGCACATAGGCAAATGCTTCTAACTAACTTTAAGAGTACTTGACCGTTTAAATAATGGAGACATACCTGTGTGTTCCAGATGTGTACACATTTGTCAAAAGAACCACTTGCCAGATACCTGCCATCAGGACTGAAAGCTACACTGTACACAGGCTCTTGGTGTTTTGTCAAGGTATGGATGCATATCCCTCGGTCTACATCCCATAACCTAACAGTAGAATCGAAGGATGCACTGAAAAGGGAAAGAAAGTTAATTTCTAAGTAACGAAATACTCCCCCAACCTTGCTCCCACCCAACCTCCCACATTCAGCCACATCTAATAGCCAAAATTCTTAATGAGAAGCAGACCGACTGGTCTGTTAGAAGAATATTCTGTGAGCTTTCAAGTCAGTGACAAGAAAATAATAAATAAATAAAATTTAGAAAAAGAAAGCTAAACAAGAGGAAAACATAAAGGAATTTCCCAAGTCCAGGATTGGAAAACATAAATGTTTTATGTTTTGCTGTATTTACTGATTTACTGTATTCCTTTTCTCTTTAAATAATCCTTCTTTCACATAGTTTTCAACACTGAAGTGAACACATTTTTCCATTTCTTTTTTTTTTTCTAAACATACTGAAGACACTTAATTTTGTTATGCCTCAATTTCTTGGACTGTAGTCAATATTTGATCATTTCAATATATCACTATGACTTGAAATAATAACATCTTGAAATATATCACTATGGTGATATATAATATATATATATCACTTATATTACACTTATATCACTTATATTACTTATATATATATATATCACATATATCACTTAATATATCACATTATATATATATAATATATATATCACTGGTGATATATATAATATATAATAACATCTTCAATATATCACTATGACTTGAAATAATAACATCTTGAAATAATAACAACAACTTGAAATAACTGTTTAAAGATTACCCTTCAGGAACCAAACTAAATGCCACCAACTAACAAGTGAATACAGAAAATGTGGTATACATATTCCATAAAAGGGAACTTTTGCAGTGACCCGGATAGAGCTGAAGACCATCATTCTAAGTGAAGGAACTCAGGAATGAAAATCCAAGCATGTTCTGACTTGTAAGTGGGAGCTAAGCTATGAGGACACAAAGGTTTAGGAATGATATAACGAACTCTGCAGTCTCAAGGTGAGGGTCGGGGGAAGGCTGAGAGGGAGGCGAAGAATGAAGGGCTACATATTGGGTACACGACACTGTTTGCAAAATCACTGCACTAAAATCTCAGAAATCACCAATAAAGAACTTACTCTTGTAGCCAGAAGCCACCTGTACACCAAAAAACTATTGAAATTAAAAAAAGAAAGAAAAAAACCCCACTTCATGAATTCTTCCCTAAATTTTCATATTTATCAGAATTTTTATTTGCAGAAGACTCATAAAAGGAAGATTAAAACAGAAATATCACCTTGCTAACATAAGGTTGGCATTTGGATTATTAGTCCCTGGTCCTGTTGGACTCCATTTGATAGTATAAATTTCTTTATTATGTGCTTGCAAATCATGGACACAATTGTCTTGTTTCATACTCCATATCTAAACAAAAAAGAAAAATGTGTATGATTATTTTCCCATAAATGAATATACTTAAAACATTATCCTGACATTTAAAATATTGTACTGACAGCTGAAAATGAGTGATATAACCACAAAGAGAATATTTACAAGAAACTGAAGTGCAACAGGAAATATTTAATATTACATCTCTGTAAAAAACAAATTAGCTTTAAGCCCTTTAAAAATATTCACTACTACAAAGTTTGAAGACTGAATTAACTATAGTTGTTCTAAGATTAATTTGGATAGGGTAATAATCCTAAAATGCTGAAGGCACGGTTTTTACACTGTCCCTTAAGTAAAAGATCTACATCATAAACTGCTCTTAGAATTTAAGAATCCGGAAAATCTTGCAATGGAGAACTGAAATAACAACTCACAAAGAACTATAAAAAGTAACATATGAAATAAAGTTCAAATGAAAAGTATGGGGGTGGAGGGAAGTAGAAAAAAGTAGTCAGAGTAGAGAATAAGGCTTTCCTAAGATGAAAATATGCCGATGTACACAGATTTAAAGTGTGTATTACTAGGATAAAAGGCAGGAGAAAGAAGAAAAAAGTGTGTATTATTTTTGAGCAAAAATTAATAGCAATCAACACCAAGAGTATTTCTGGAAAAAAAATCACTCAATAAAGACATCATAGGTCCTGCAATAACTCCTTAACACAAACACATACAACACCCCAAACCCAAGGGCCAAGCAATAAAAAAAATTGGCTTGACCACATTTCCGTGACATAACCATTAAAAGATAATGAAGCATCACAGTGTTTTTGGTGACCTACGCATTTACAACCCCAAGTGAAATAAATGTAAATGACATGTTTTCGGAACTGATTTCATGAGGCTTTTCTAATTCACAGAATTTGACACTGTTGACCACTCTCATCTTGTTCTCTACATGCTTTCTTTTTCCACTTCGGTCATTCCTTTTCAGTTTCCTTTGGAAAGCTCATCTCCCTTGATTTGGTGATTGAGTTTAAGACTTATTTTTTTAGGTCCCCTCTTTTCTTTTCTTACTCTGTACTACCTATACAGTTTTGCCCCTGCTCAAATTTTTTATTTTTTGAGACAGAGTCTTGCTCTGTCACCCAGGCTGGACTGCAACGGCGCGATCTCGGCTCAGTGCAAACTCCACCTCCCGGGTTCAAGCGATTTTCCTGCCTCAAGACTCCTGAGTAGCTGGGACTACAGGCATGCGCCACCACGCCCAGCTAATTTTTGTATTTTTAATAGAGGTAGGGTTTCACCATGTTTGCCAGGATGGTCTCAAACTCTTGACCTCATGATCCATCCTCCTTGGCCTCCCAAAGTGCTGGGATTACAGGCATGAGACACCGTACCCAGTCCCCCAAATTTTATTTTTTTGAGATGAAGTCTCACTCTGTCACCCAGGCTGGCGTGCAGTGGCACGATCTCATCTCACTGCAACCTCTGTCCCCCAGGTTCAAGCAATCCTCCTGCTTCAGCCTCCCAAGTAGCTGGGATTACAGGCACCTGCCACCACGCCTGGCTAAATTTTGTATTTTTAGTAGAGATGGGGTTTCACCATGTTGACCAGCATGGTCTCAAACTCCTGACCTCACGTGAACTGCCTGCCTGGGACTCTCAAAGTGCTGAAATTACAGGTGTGAGCCACCAGGCTTGGCTGTGCCCAAGGCTTTTAATGACCACCTATCTGCTGAGAACTCTCAGTTTTCAATCTCGAGCTTACGGTTCTCTGAGCATCATTCCCAGCTATCACCTCTGCCTGCGTGACTCAAAGACACTGTTTGAGCTCAGCGTTACCTCCGCATTCTACCTTGCATTCCCTTTTCTCAGAAAATGGCCTATTACATATTACCCATCCATTTTAGGTTTTGCTTTAAAATCCTATATGACATTTAAATATGCTTAGGATGAAGAAAACCTAACAATTTTTAGTTTTAACCTCTCTCCAGCTTCAACTCGGTATGTGGCACAAGGCTCTCTGGATCTAGGGGATCCCAGACTTAAGAACTGTCTAACAAAAACCCCAGCTTAAGGGAAAAAACCTCACAAGGCTCCCACAATTACATTTAATCTGTTCAAAGTAGCAGGAAAAGCAGTTTTCCCTCATGATTTTCCTATCTGTAAGGGCCATCACATCTGCAGTCCTTGGTACTGCAAAGTGAAGGATAAAGCTGTTTTGAGCAGAGAGTTAGCTGTTGCAGAAGAGGGCTCAAAGCTTCACTTATTTTGGAAATAAGTATTGGGTTGTTCTTTACCTCAAAATGCTTTTTTCCCCATCTGTGGACTCTGATGTGACTCTGATGTACTTAGGCGCAAGATAGCAGTTTTGCTTTTAATCATACAAGAAAAACACAGATCCATGTTCAGATGTGTATGTTGGTAAGTCAATGAGGCTCACTTGCTGAGAGATTCTCTGCTATATATCAGTTTCCCAGCAATGGTGATATACATTCATACCCCAGCAAAATCAAATTAATACATCACAAAGAATCTCAACCAAATCCATGAATGCTACAAAGATCTTGAGTACTTATCAGTCAAATATTTCTATATGCAAATAAACTTTAATTGTATCAACATGCTACTTTCTAATGGTGAACACAATTTATAGCATGACCTTTCTCACTATTGGTGATGGCTAATTTTATCTTTCTGACTGAGTCACAGGGTACGGATATTTCGCCAGACATCATTTCCAGCTGTGTCTGAGGTGTTTCCAGTTGAGATGAGCACTTAACTCAGCTGACTGAGAAAAGCAGCCTGCCCTCGCCAATGTAGGACGGTATCACTCAGTCCAGTGAGGTCCAGGCAGAACAAAAACACCGAGCAAGCGGTAATTCTCTGCCTCGGCCTGATGGTTGGGTTGGTATATTGGTCTTCTACTACTGGACTGGGACTTACACCACTGGCGCTTCTTCTCTGGCCTTGGACTGGAACTATACCTCCAGCTTGTAGACAGCAAACTGTGGAACTTCTCAGCCTCCATATTCATGTGAGTCCATTTCTCATAGTAAATCAATCATCCATCCATCTATCTTCTTATTGGTTCTGTTTCTCTGGAGAACCCTAACTTAATAGGGTATCCTAAGTCCCACTGTATCATAAGCCATCATTTTAATATAATTTATTTGCTATATTCAAATATTTTTATGTATTTCAGAAGAGAAAGTATAAAATTTTAAAAATAATGGCTAGCCATTTAAAACGTTGGAGTTCTCATCCAGGCCTAAACACTCAAAGTACGAGAAACATTCTAAATGGTCTTAAAATGGCCAGAGCAACCATACCGTAGTGTGACACCCCCACCCCAATTCTCTCTACTAAGCAAATTACCTTTAAAGTCATGTCATCAGAACAGGAGGCCAGGAGATTGCCAGTTGGGTCCCATTTGATAGCATTTACTTCATTCTAAAAATAACAGTAAATATTCACATTTTCATTGTATAGACTGGGTAGTTATTTGAATATTAGACATACATACTTTAAAACTATTCTAAAACATAATTTGTTAATCATGACTACTTCAGTGTGGAAAAAAATGGTTTCTTACCGTATGTCCTTGGAATGTTTTAATAGGTCTGTCTTGTCCTAATTTACAGACATGAATGCACATATCTGTACTACAAGAAGCAAAGGTGTTGTTGCTCTGCCAGTCGACATCCAGTGCTGGTGCTGCAAAGAACAAAGGTTAGGTTGGCATTCATTCCACATGCATTAAAATCCTGGAGTTTTAGCTTTGCATTACTGTTAACTAATAAAATACGCTAATAGGCATTTAAACATTTGGCTTTTTAAGGTATTAAGAAAAAAATTCAAAATAAAGGTATTTATATATAACAAATATTAACAAATTGTAGTTTAATTATTTCCATGTGAGGCAGACCCTAAGAGAAAATACACTGGCCTAGTAACTGAGTTGTAAAATTACTAGCCCTGGGTCTTGGGTTCTCTTTCATAAAATTAAATGTGATGATATCATGCTTTTCATTTCTAAATTCCATGAGTGTTCAATGGACAAGAAGCTTCGGTTCTGTCACCGCCTAATTAGTGGACACAAGCAAGTCACTTAACTTCTCATGATACAGCCTCACCTACAGAGTGGGGATAACACACAGGTTGAGCACCCCAATCTGAAAATCCAAAATCCACAATGCTCCAAAACCTGCAACTTTTTGAGTGCTAACATGATGCCGCAAGTGGAAACTTCCCTACGTTAAATGCTTAATACAAGCTTTATTTCATGCATAAAACTAGTAAAAATACTGCATAATGATACCATCCGGCTATGGCATAAGGTGTATGGAAAATATAAAGTAATTTCATGTTCAGATGTGGGTCCCATCCCAAGATATTGCTTTATGTATATGCAAATATTCCAAAATCAGAGAAAAAAAATCAAAAATGCAAAACACTCCTGGTCCTAAACACTTAGATAAGGGATACTAAACTTACACTACTTTTAAGCTTAGTACATGTAGTGAAGATCAGGCAAGGTAATGTGTGTGAAAAGTACTTTGTAAATTAGACAAACGTTACGCTGAATAAGTATCATTCCCATTAGCATCTACTCAACCAACAAATGGAATACGGTATATGATTTGCAAATAATTTTCTTCTAAGCAATTTTTGTCAAACACCTCTTGAAATCAAATGCCTCTTAAAAATCAATGAATTTAAAACCTCAGAGGCCCCAAAGCAGGCTGGCATTTAATACTTAGTTTGATTTTAGCTCTGGAATTTATTAAACATCCTTTTCCTTCATTTTCCACTGCCGCAAGGTGGAAAGGATCTCTGCAACTAGCAACACAGATTCCGGTAATGACAGCGAATAACTGGGTTAAATGAGTAACCGGGTTAAGCCACAGATGCATACCAAGGACACTGCGTTTAAAGCAGGAGTTGACAAACTATGGCACATGAGCCAAGAAGGGCTTTTATATTGCAATGGGGAGGAGGGGATCAAAGGAAGTCATACAAATGTGAAATGAGATTTAAAGTTCAGTGTCCATAAATAAGAGTTTTATTGAAACAGACAAACGGATTAAGTTGCATATTATCTATGGCTGCTTTTTCATTACAAGGGCAGAGCTGACTAGTGGCAACAGAGACCTTACGGCCCACAATGTCTGCAATACTTGCAAGTCCTTTAGTGAAAGTTTGTCAACCCTAATTTAAAGAAAAAACTTAAAGGAGAAAACCAGGAGGGTTAAAGTTCAGCTACGGGCCAGGTGTTCAGCACTTTGGAAGGTCAAGGCAGGAGAACTGCTTGACGTCAGGTGTTTGAGACCAGCTCAGGCTAGACAGTGGGACCTCATCTCTAAAAACAAAAATAAAAAATTAGCCATGTATAGTGGTCCGTGCCTATTGTCTCATCTACTTGGGAGGCTGAGGCGGGAGGACTGCTTGAGCTGGCGAAGTCCAGGCTGTGGCAGGCCATGACTGCACCACTGCACTCCAGCCTGGGCAACAGAGTAAGACTCTGTCTCAAAAAACAAAAACAGTTGAGCTACGTGTATACTATTTATTAGAAATACAAAGCATTTAATAAAGGAAATTAGAGATATTGTCTGTGGGAAGGACAAACACAGCCACAAACTCCCTCATTGTGTATATCTAAGTATAACAGTAACTGGCTATGTTTAAAATGAAACACAAGTGCTTCAGCAGTTAAACTGATAAGACAAGAACTACGTCATGCAAGAACTTGTAACTAGGGATAGGAGAAGTAAAAAGAATGGGAAAAGAAGACTTAAAACATTAGGGCTCAGAAAGGAAATTTTAATCAGAACTGTACTGAGACATTTTTTAAAAGACAAAAAACAGGTAAAAGTGAAACTGATTTCCTTACCTGACTAAATATCAGGTAAGCCCAAAATCTGAAGTACTAAGTAGTAAAGAACAAAAAAGCTAATTGTATTAATATAACCAGACATTAAAAGAATTAGTTTTGGGTATATTTCTACAATGAAAAACTAGGTATCAGGATACCACTTTGATTGATTCAGCTCATAAAGGAAAGAAATAGACTGGAAAGAAAATATTTCATGGCAACTTACTATGGAGGGTGTATAAAATTTAGAATAACTATATTTAAAATATTCAACCCTCCCTCAATCAATCTTATGACAAATACAGTACCATATAAAATTAACATAAATTCACCTTTTATACAAAATTTCAAATCATGAGAATTCCCACCAAAGTAAACACTGTCAAAAACCACACTTTGGAGCTGTCAAGCTGAGTAAGCTGCAGGCTATATTTTTACTTCAGTCATGACGCACTGCTTTAGCTGGTGCTTCGTCTTCCCCACATAAGCCTTTTTGCCTGTGCTGTGTCCAATTCCCAGCTGAGTGCTTCACTCACTGCTAAGGGCTGCCAGGGTCAAACTTCACAGAACTGACCTGCCCTGTTGCCCCGTCCTCCCTAGATGACGTGTATCCAAGCTGGTTTTGTGTACTTTCTTCGGAAGGAGGGGAGATCTAAAAACCTAGCACCCTTGCCTCAACGTAATAAAAACTCAGGTACAAGCTCTCCTCTGCACCAGGCTGCAACGGGGCCTTTCTTCACCAGAAATCACTTCATTCTTTGGCTTCTTCTCTTTCCCCCATCCTGCTTCCCGTATTCTTCACTAGCTCCTCCTAAGAGGTTTCTCAACAAGTCACTTCACTCAAATGTTTGGCGCAGGGCCTCCCTTTTGGGAGAACCCAACCTAAATCAACTAGTAAACAAAAATACAGGCCAACTTTATCTGCCTCTGTTAGTGTGTAGCACCATTTCTGACGGCAATGTGGATGACTGTCCTGTTCACCTGGGGGTCAACTCTCATTCGTTCCTTACTGTACTCTGCCCTGCTAAGATGTGCAAACCCAAGGGGGCTGTTGTAACTTATTTCCCAGGTTCCTGTGCCTAGTGGTTTCCAGGTAGAGTCATACAATGTGAGACACTGTCAGGAGCTCAAAGTGAGGAGTCCACAGTCAGGAGCAGTAAGATGACGGGCACGCCTGCCGTCATTTCAGACTGGGTGTCCAGCCCTGCTGGGCAGACTGTCCTCTACATCCCCGTCCCCACATTCTCCTCTAGAGTCTTAGATTTCCATCAGTCTCTGGCTTACCTCATATTCCTTAGTTTTGCACTCTTTCCAACACCTCTGCAACTGTATTTTTGTATTAAACTCCCTTTCTTGGAGTGTCTCATTTAGACTCTGTTTTCCTCCATGGAAGCTAATTCAGTTAACTACTGTGCACTTTCATTTTAACATTAAACATTATTACTTAAAATACAATTCTAAAAATTTTAATAAAATGTTTCTTTGCTAAATAATCTATTGATAACAAGTGCAAAACATGGGGGGGAGGCTCTAAAAATCTAGTGCATTTAGAAGACAGTTAAAGATACAATAAAATGTTATCAAGAAGGTCAAGTATCTGTCAGGATGTCCCAGGGGTGTTGATTTCCTATCGGAAAAGTCTGCAAAATGTTAGACAGGGGGCTAAAAAAAAAAACCCAAAAAGCAGAATTAAAACAAATACCCTATTATGTTCATAAAAAGAAAAACAAGCCCAAACTACATAACCAAATCAAGACTGCTGGGATGTAGAAAACGTTGTGATGTAAGTTGTGTGATTAATGCGTCTGTGATATGCCTGTCTCATAAAATGCAGGCGTTATAGATTGATGTAATCGAAGAACACATATGTCTTCATTTTATATTTATTCCTAAAATGAGTCTTGCTAGTACAAGTTCTTCAGAAAGAAATCTCTGACATTAAAAAAAATTTTATGTGCCTGATATGTGAGAGCTGTGTTCAATAACACTGGTCTCATTTGACACATAAGAGGCCAAGAAAACTTAATTTTCCCAGTTACACAATTTTTTAAAATCCTCGAGCTAAAGTTAAAACTTTTGTCTGCCCCCCCGCCCCCCGCCATTCTGATTTATTTTCATTAACCCATGTAGCCACCATGGTTTTAAAAGAGAAGGAACAAACCTATGAGGGAAGGGAAGAAGGATATATTTATTACTCACGGACTTAAAAAAAAAAATGCTTTATTGAGATATAATTCACATACCAATTCACCTATTTGAAGTATACAATTCAATGGATTTTAGTATACTATTAATTTTAAAAATCTGTAGACAAATATATAAAATTTGCCACAGTAACCATTTTTAAGTGTACCATTGAGTGGTATTAATTATATTGACAATTTTGTGAAACCATCACTACAATTTCCAAAATGTTTTCATCACCCCTAAACAGAGTCTCTGGCCATTAAGCAATAATTTCCCATTCCCACCTGCCCACCAGCTCCTGGTAACCTCTCATCTACCTTTGCATCTCTGACTTTTCCTAAATATGTCATAAGTGAAATGATATTATTCGTCCTTTTCTGTCTGGCTTACTTCACTTATAATAGGTTCAAGGTTGACTGGTGGTGTAGCATTTATCAGAACTTCACTCCTGTTCATGGCTGAGTAACATCCCATCATATGTACGTACATTTCATTTATCCAATATCTATTAATGGACACTGGTTTAGCTACTATGAATACTGCTATTATGAACATCAGCATACAAGCATGTGTTCAAGTCCCTGCTTTCAATTCTTTTGGATATACAACTATGAGGCGGATTGCTGTGTCATATGGAAATTCTATATGCAGCTTTCTGAGGAATTTAAAACAGTCACACTGTTTTCCATAGCAGCTGCAGTATTTCACATACCCACCAGTAATGTACAAGGGTCCCTATTTTTTCCACATCCTCATTAAAACTTACGTTTCATCTTTAAATTATTATAGCTATCCTAATAGGTGTGAAGTGGTATTTCATTATAACTCACCCAACATATTGTTAATAATCTGTTTTAAGCTGGAGTGTATATGGAAGAACAGATAGTACAATAATTAACACGATAATTTGAAAAGCATGGTATACTTCCATTTCTGGCCAACATGGGACAGAATGGGCTAGATTTTCCTCCTGCCCAAACAATCAAAAAGCCTGCAAAACATATAAAATAACAGTGCAAATGACACTGAACATCAGAAAATGGTGGACCATGGTCCCAGAGAAAAAGGAAACCCACAATGCGCCACTGCAATTACCCATCTTACAACCTGGAAAGGTGTCTAGATCTTGGCACAGCGAAGAGCAATCTTTCTAGGTAAAGATCAATGGAAAGTCTGAGTTGAAGAGACTAAACCAAGAGTCTGAGGAGACGGAAGCAGCTGTAAATCACAGGACAGAGTACTGAAAAGGAGGCTGCCACACAGAGAATCCTGAAGCCCTGCAGTGGGTCCTGCTCACGCATTTGTCTGAGTGTGAATCAGCGCAAGTGCGTGAGGAAAGAACCTCTTAAAAGGATAAGAGGAAACAATGCCTACTATGAAAAACTGAAAATAGTGCCAACAGTCACCACTCAGGATCACTGGTTAGAGCACTGGACCCCAACCATTTTGGCACCAGGGACTGGTTTCATGGAAGACAAGTTTTCCACAGACTGGGTAGGGGGAGGTGTGAATGGGGGATGGTTTTGGGGTAACACAAGTTACATTTATTGTGCATTTTATTTCTATTATTACATTGTAATATATAGTGAAATAATTATATAACTCACCATAATGTAGACTCAGTGAGAGCCCTGAACTTGCTTTCCTGCTACTAGATGGTCCCATCTGGGGGTGATGGGAGACAGTGACAGATCATCAGTCATTAGATTCTCCTAAGAAACGGACGACCTAGATCCCTCGAATGCATGGTTCATAATAGGGTTTGCCATCCTGTGAGAATCTAATGCTTCCACTGATCTGACAGGAGGCAGAGCTCAGGTGGTAACGAGAGAGGGGGAAGCGGTTGTAAACACAGATGATGCTTCACTCCCTGGCCTGCCACTCACCTCCTGCTGTGTGGCCAGGTTCTACCTGTCCATGGCCCCGGGGTTGGGGACCCCTGGGTTAGAGTACACAGAAAGTTCTTAGCTCAGTGGTGGGGAAATAATTAACACTACACTGAGCACTAGTTCAGGGCTACTTAACAAACCTTCTAAGCAAAACCTGAAGGGATCAAAACCATTTCCAAGTAACTTAACTGCGTCCTAGGACAAATTTCACAAACACTTTTATGAATACAAAAATATCCAGCAACAAATAAGGTAAAACGCAGTGTCTGCCTTCCAATCAAAAGTAAGAAAGTATGCAGTTGCAGGATCTAAAAATCAAAACAATAGAACTCATCGACCTAAAAAGTAGAAAGACAGTTACTACAGACTTGGAGAGGCAAGCAGGTTAATGACTACCCAAAAAATAGTTTAAAAAGAATGAATAAGACCTACTATTTGATAGTACAATAGAGTAACTATAGTCAATAAGAACTTTATATTTTTGAATAACCAAAACAGTGTAACTGGACTGTTTGTGACGCAAAGAAAGGTTAAATGCTTGGGGGGATGAATAACCCATTCTCCACGATGTGATTATTACGCACTGTATGCCTGTATGAAAACATCTCATACAGCCCATGAATATATATATATATATATCTACTATGTGCCCACAAAAACTAAAGATGAAAATTAAAAAAAAAAAAAAAAAAGTGAGAAAAAAGAAAAGGTAAGCAGGGATGCAAAAACACAGGAAATTGTGATCAAAGTGAAGACAGAAGCCACATCACTAAAACTGATCTACACGTTAGAATCAGCAAAGACACTGAAGTACTCACAGCTGTATACAGATAACCCTTGAACAACACAGCCCTTAACACACACAGATGCTCTTCTGCCTCTACCACGCTGGGACAGGAGAACTAACCCCTCCATTTCTCCTCTTCCTCAGCCTACTCAACAGTGAAGACAACCAAAATGAAGACCTATATGATGACCCACTTCCACTTAATGAATAGTAAATATATTTTCTCATTTTCTTAAATAATGTTTTCCTCCAGCTTACCCTACTGTTAGAATACAATATGTAACACACGTAACATACAAAATACATCTTACTCAACTGTTTATGTTATCAGTAAGGCTTCTAATCAACAGCTGGCTATTAACTGATAAGATTTTGGGGAGTCAACAGCTATATGCAGATTTCCAACTGCATGGGGGCTGGTGTGCCTACACTGTTCAAAGATCAACCATATTATATGTTCAAAAAGCTAAGTACAGACACAGAAGATGTTAAACTTCTGGAGACAAAAACAACATGTGAGATGAAAAATGCACTGGAAAGGATGAGCCACAGATTCGATGCCGTGGGAGAAATGATTTATGATCTTGGAGGCTGCATAGAAACCATCCAAAAACACAGAGAACCAAGGCCGAAAAAAGAGGGTGTGGGGACAGAGCATCAATGAGTTGTGGTACAATTTTGGGCAGACTAACACCTGTGTACTCAGAATCTTACGTAAAACAGTAAGGGAGGGAAGAGGGGCAGAAAATAAGATTATTATTTTGCCCATTTAAAATGTCACCTCAAGGTAGATGGTGACAAGTTAAAGGTGTGCACTGTAAATCCAAAACCACCACTAAAAATAGAGAATTACATGTAAGAACCCACCAAGAAGAAAAAAAACGTAATGATAAAAAATATCCAATTAATCCAAATGGAGGTAGAAATACAAAAACAGAAGAACAGAAGAGATAAACAGAAATACAATAAATTTAAGTATAAATGGCCTAAATATAATTAAAAGGTAGACATTGTGAAAACGAATGAGCAAGCAAGACTCAACTATATGCTGCCTATGTAAAATATACTTCAAATACAAAAACATCAATAGACTGAAAATACAACGATGTAAAAATATATACCATTGCAGCACTAATCAAGAGACAGCTGAAATAGCTACATTAATGTTAAACAAACTAGATTTCAAAGCTCAGAATACAGGGAAAAAGAAGGTCATTAATACAATGATAAACAGTCAATTCAGCAAAACATTTTAAAATAGAAGAACAAAACATTTTAAAGTAACGCATTTGAAACACTGTTTCAAGATACATGAAGCAAAAACTGACGGAGCTTCAAAAAAAATACAAATTACTGTCCTTCAAATTATTGAAGATTTCCATATTCTTCTCATTATTGAGAGAAGCCAGGAAATCAGTAAAGCTATAAACAATTTGAAGATTGTCTAATAACTTAACCTAAATGACATTTATAGCAACAATACAATTAAATTAGAAATCAGTATTAGAAATATCTCTGGAAGAGCTCCAAATTCTCAGGAACCCACACTTTTAAATAATTCATGGGCCAAAGAAGAAATCAAAATTAAGTTAGAAAATTTAATAACAGAATGAAAACATATACAAAATACTGGCACATCATTAAATACTAGTTAGATGTCCATTTACAGCACTAAATACTTATAGTAGAAATAGAGGCTTCAGGGCTGGGCGGGATGGCTCACGCCTGTAATCTCAGCATTTTGGGAGGTGGAGGAAGGTGAGTCACTTGAGGATAGGAGGTTAAGACCAGCCTGGCCACTATGGCTAAATCCTGTCTCTATTAAAAATACCAAAAATTAGCCAAGCATAGTGGTGCATGCCTGTAGTCCCAGCTACTCAGGAGGCTGAGGCATGGGAATCTCTTTAACCCGGGAGGTGGAGGTTGCAGTGAGACAAAATCACACCACTGCACTCCAGCCTGGGCAACAGAGTGAGACTCTGTCTCAGAAAAAAGAAAAGAAGAAAAGAAGAAATAAAGCTGTGCAGTCAGTGACCTCAGCTTCCATCTCAAGAAAAGAGAAAAAGGAGCAAGTCAGATTAAACTGAAAGCATGATGACACATAAAAGAACAAACTAATAGATGATCAAATCAATCGAAGTTATAAACTTGTAGTCTTCAAGTGACAATGATGAACTACAGAAACCCACCATGGACTAGGAGAAGATACCTGCAAAGTATCTATCTGATAAAGTACATATCTGCTATCTGAACTTGAATCCAGAAAATTAAAAACTCACAAAACACAATAAAAAATAATACGATTAGACAAACAGTACAAAGATTTGAACAGATACTTCACCAAAACAGATATACAGATGGCAAATGAGCACATTAAAAGATGCTCAACATCACTAGTCACTAGAAAATGTAAATTAAAACCAGTGAGATAACGCTACACACCTGTTAGAGTGGCTACAATGAAAAAGAATGGCCACATGCCAACAGCCGGCGAAAACAAAGAGGAACTGATACATCCAGTGCCAGTGAGAATGTAAACCACTTTGGAAAACAATTTAGCAGTGTCTTCACAAGTTAAATATACGCCTATCATATAATATAGCCATTCTACTTCTAGTTATTAAAACAGAAAAAAATACATGTTCACTTAAAGATTGGTACATGAAGGTTGATAGCAGTTTTATTTGTAACAGCCCCAAACTGGAAACAACATAGCTTTACTTCAACCATTGAATAAACAAACTGTGGTATGCATATCCACATGAAGCAATACTTGCAGCAATAAAAAGGAATGTACCACTGACAACTGTTACAATATGGAGGAATTAAGTGTTATCCAGAATGAATGAAGACAGACCAAAAAAAGGATATGTACTGTATGATTCCATTCATATAATCTAATCTAATCTTTGGGGACAGAATATTAGTGTGTGCCTGGGGATGGGAGAAAGATATCACAAAGGGCCAAGAAGAAATGTCTGAAGGTAACAGATACACTCATCATTCTGAGTGTGGTAATACTTCCAACGGTGTTTACATATGTCAAAATATATCAAATTGTTCAAGTAAAATACATACAGTTCATTTTATGTCAACTGTACCTCAATAAAATTGTTTTGAAAAACAAAACTGTGGTTAAAAAAAAAAAAAAAAGTATGGTAAGAAAGAATACGATGGGTAAACTGGAGTCTATTTACTTGTAAAAATACTTTGATACTATCTACCAAATCAGGTTGTAGTCAGGACTAAAGAGACAGAAACAGTACCATTTCCAGCCTCAAGTTGGTACTAGTCATATGGTATCTAGCAATAGTACCATTTACATACTTACTTCAACTTTACATTACTCTTAGGATGTATGAGAAATTTTTATGATTAACAGCCAGAAGGCTGAGAGAATTCTGAGAACTAGAAGTAAAGGTGAAAAGGAAGTATACCAGGTGAACAAAAATGGATGTGTAAATGCTTATGGGAGCAGCAAGCTTTAATCAAGCTGAACTGTTTAACATAATGCTTGCAAGCTTATGTTATTCAGATGCTACAGGAAAATCATTTTGCACCTTATTTTGCTTGTTTAGGCACACAAACAGAGAACAAAAACAACCAAAATGTCTGAAGTTGCAAGATTCAGTTTTAAAGTTGATGCTGTGCCATTGGCTGTTTGTAAAAGGATGTCATCAAAGATTTGAGAATAACCAGGGTTATTTTAGTCAATCTCCAAATCAAAATGTTTTCCAGCACAACAAAATCAAAGGAATAGCTAAATCAGGTAGTACTAAAACCAATGGGTATCTTGTTCAAGTTTAACATCATTTACTTACTGCAGTCGGGAAACTCACTGAAAATCGGCGCAAAGATTGTATCTAGGCTGAAATGGAGCACAGGTACAAAATATGGCTCTCTCTCTGCTTGAGCTGAACGTCTGGGTGCATGGCTGCATATCACGCAGGACAGAGCACCATTTTGGAGGTAAGATTAATCAGATAAAAGTACCAGATTGAGTATTTCTTAAAACAGAAATCCATCTAAGCCACCAATGTTGCTATTCCAAAAACAGGCCTGGAAAAGCCCATTTTTTCTTTCATGTAGACAGGGATACTCAGGTACATCGATTCAAAATGAGAAAATGACCAACAATACCTTAACGTATAGAAGTTTATGCAGTATTCTCATGTATACCATTTAGTCTTATCCTCATAAGACAGGTATTATTACTATTATTCCCTCATTTACAGACAATGAAAACGAGGCTCAGAAAGGTTAAGTGACTCGCTCAGTCTTAATGCCCGTTAAGTGGAGTGGAACTGACATTCAAACCTAGATTTTCTGATTCAAATATCTATGTTCTGTCCATTAAATAATGCTACCCCTAATAGCACCAGGCTCCAAATGCTTTCTTTATGGTACATTTCACAGAAAACGTTGGATGATCCTCTGACGATTTAGAATCTGAATGTCATGGAACATCAACTCTTGAAAGGACTAGTAACGAGACTGATACTTGATATTTCAACATTTAAAATGAATTATGTGCTGTTAAAAATTTAATTAGAAAAACAGAAGCAAGCTCCAGCTTTCATATAAATTATAAGAAATTTACCTGAATGAAAAGGAAACTGTTGTTTGGCTTCACCAGTATGTGCATCCCAAATAATTGTAGTCTGAGATTAAAAGAAAAAAAAATAAATAAATAGACTCAGGGAAAGTTTATCATAGATGCATAAATTATATGCCTAACTGTATTAAAGTAATATAAAATGTCAAAGTGGATTTAATTTTAAACTTTATCCCAAATAGTACCACTAGGCTATACTCCACTTTGGAGAAGATGACTATTAAGCAGTTTGATTTTTCCCTGATTATTTTGCAACAATCAACTTACTTCAAATAATAATTATTGGTAGTCTACAAAGTGCCAGGCAATACATTAGATTTTGCTATAAAAACTCCATTGCAATAATGCCTTTAATGTTAAGATTCTTAGAGATGTTTAGTAAGAGAGTAAGTTCTTGGTTAACAATGTAATCAGTTCTCAATACGGAAAAATTCTAAAAGCTCGTATCTACACAAAAAGGCAACTTGAATTTTGGCAATAAAGCAAGAACCTAACGTACTGTGCAGTGGCAGTGACTATGAACAGGACTCCCTCCTTCCCAGCCTGCTTCACTTTCCTTCCCCTTTTGTCAATTTTTTATTGCTCTCTGAATATAAAGCAGTTAAATATAAACCAGTTTCTCTCCACTTCCCTGTCTGACACCACACTCAATTATTAGCATGTTCTTTCTTGGATTAAGATAATCTTAAACCTCTATTTAGGAGGAAGAAGGTCATATTTCCAACTCATCCATATTCACCAGCCAAGTTAGATGAAGAAAACTAGACAGATTCTGCATTTTGTATTAGCTTCAATTAAGTACCAGGAGTTCGTCTAACAGAGCGGCTCTAGAATTTCCCATGGAATCACTCCAGAGCCATGTTCACTGGTGAGACTAACTAGGAATTGAAGAAGGGAAGTACAGGATGCATGACCTTGGTTATGGCTCAAATTCCAGCTCAAATTAAAAGTGGTCACACGGATAAACGGATTAAAGACATTTTGATAATCAGATTCAAGAATGAGCTGATTGATAGACCTACGAAAGCATTTCTATCATAAATTCATATTTGAATTGCTCAAATAGGAATGTTTATGTGACTGGTAACTGAGATAAAATAGCTGCTTTCAATTAAACCCTGTTAATACATGAGCCCTTACAGAACTTAATGTGCTTTACCTTGTCTACTCCAGCACTTAGAATAAAATTCCCTTTCTTATTCCATTTTAATGCAAATATAGGGCCTTTGTGCTGCCCTAAGGTGCTGGCAAGGTTACCTAAAATGCAAAAGAAAAACATTAACATTGCTTTAAATTTTCTAACTTTAGATCAACAACAAAGTAAAAAGGAAAATGCTTTATTTACCATCTTTAGTCCATATTCTGGCAAAACCATCATAGGAACCAGTTGCTAGAAGTGTACCTTCACTCTGTCAGAGAAAAACATTTCCTCAATTATATAATCCAGACAGGGCATTTAATTGTTGTTATTTCACATTTAAATCCCTGGTACAGAAGGCCTTGACATTCTCTGCTTCAAAACTTACCAGTATTGGCTATTTGTGAGTGCCACTAAAGGCCTAGGAAACACTTTGACTGCTGAGACACTAGTGTTGTATGGAGCCTTATATCCAAAGCTCAGCAACAACTGACAGTAATCGCTCCGGAGCAGGACCTACGTTGCCCCGCCTCATGCAGGCCAGAAGTACTCTCATAGACTCACACAGCTAAGAATGAAGGCGGGTGGATTGGGAAGAACATCAAATTCATAATCTTACGATGATTTATTAGAAGAAAAAAAAAAAACTGTGAAAGTATTTAAATATGATTAGAAGGTTTTATATGGCCATTCCTCTAAATCCTTTACTGTCTAAAAGTGTGTGTGATCGAAACGATATCATTGTTTCAAATGATCAGATTCTTAGAACGCTCCTTTATATTGTTAATCCCTTCCCACTATGAAATATTTGCCAATAAAAAGAGCAACACAAGGAAAAGAGCCAGAAAAGAGCACAGGCTAATGTTGTAGTTAATGAAGCAGCTGCCTACTTTACCAGGAGGAAACGTCCAGATATATTTCTCTCAACTTACATTCCCTTGCTGTGCACCTTGCCTTGATGAATGGTGTAATAAAAGGACAGATCTAGCTTACTCTATGAGAACGCAACAGTTATGGATTATAGTAAACAGACTATTGCTAGAGGGTAAACACTACTGGAGATGCAGAAAGAAATCCTACCTTACTTGATATACTCTTCTTCATGGTTTTTGGTAAGGGCACTCAAAACAAGATCACCTGTTTCATATCTCTCAAGCCATTTAGCAGTACGGGTAAGTGACAAAAACAAATGCTGGTTCTGGGAACTGCAGACTCAGCTCAGCTAGGATGTGTGAGGGCTCTATCTGAAGCAGGGGAGCCATGTTGAAGTCAACAGCAAAAGCTTGTCTCCAGATTATACACAATGTCAAGTTTCCTCTAAACGATCAGTCCCCTAAATGTTTAGTTCATGAATCGCTCAACTAGGAAAAGAATACTTTCACGATGAGAAATCGCACAGGCTCTTGCTTTAGCCATGGAAAATAATCATTAATCGAGGATGATGTTTTCCAAGTTCACCACGAATAACACATTTTTGAGAAGTCCACACTTTTCAAAACTATTAAATGCAGTTCAGAACGACCAAGCACAACAAACTAATATTCTTTAACGATCCTTTTCAGTGTAAACTGTAAATTTCATTAAATTAACATGGCCAGTGGGCAAGGTAGCACAGAAAGCAATAAGGAGTCTGAACTAAGATATTATATTCTGTCTTGATCCCGCAAGTAAATAATACTACAATGTGCTAAACTCCTTTGGAATTTTCAGAACTATCATACGGAGGGTAAGAGTAAATACACTGCTGGCAATTTTGGAAGACAATGCTAAAAATACCTAGCTACGATTTCTGAAAAAACTTCACAGAAGCTGAGAACTTTAGTGGGAATAAGCATTTTAAAGAGAGATCTCATTCCTTGGGATAAGAATTGGAAGATCCTTTAGAAGTCCCACAACAGGTTGTTAGCAGAAGAGAAAAGAACATTCATTTGCTAAGGAAAAAACAACTATTCCAATATTCTTGCAATGCTGAAACAGTCTAAGAGGTTTGGGGGAGGGGAGGGGTAGCAAGGTGAGGTTAGAGATGTATTTAAAACTAAAATGATGAGAATTTATCAACAATGAAGTCAAAGTTTTTTTAAGTCAGAGTAGTCAAGTTGTCCTGAAAGATGCTGAATCACAGCTAGAATCAGAGAATTATAAGATTCCTACAATGAAAATAAAATTTCAAAGTTATTTAGACTAATGGTCCCTAAAAGGCAATTGGTAACAAAGTTGTATCAGTTCACAGAATAAAGAGAAAAACAAGAAGGTGTTTTCTGCTACATAGAATCCTTTTATCCCCCAAGTAAGGACTCAGTTGTTATGGATTTAGCATGTCTGTTACTACGGTAAGGATTTTCGCCTATGATCTCAATTTTTTGAGATACCATTTCACACTTCTTTTCTCATTTAAGGAAAATGAAGGACAGAGTAAAAAGTGACAATTTTACCAAGGATATGCTGCAGGATACACTGAAGGGCTGGAAGCTGAAGCCTGGTCTGACCACTCTAAGGCAAGTCTGCACCTTTGACAGCACACTGGGGGAAGGGGGCTGGCGGGGAAAGACTCCTGGTTTGTTGTTACTAGCTAATAAAACCCCAACTCCTGAACACATAGACAAATCTGCCATTAATCTGAGGCTCTGAGGGTAGGTATACTAGTGACCATACCCATCACGGACAGTAGAGTGGTACTCACATTCCAATCTAGAGACGTCACATCCTTGTTGCTTGGAACGTCCTGCCCTCCTTCTCGTATACAGTGTCTAAGTACTAACTGTGTGGAGCCACTGGTGCTGTTTTCACTAAGGTTCCATATTCTTGCTGTTGAGTCTCCAGACCTACAAAGCATGCAATGTACTTTAAATCCTCACAAAATTCTCAAGTGTCAGAATCAAGGCAACATATATATATCTTAATAAGGCAAATAAAACTAGACTATCACAGATTTTCATTTCCGGTATTATTCACATTCTGCAGTCTCAAAGTAGTAAGTTTAATTTAAAATTCTACAATTCATGAAGGAATACAAAATTTACAGAAACAAAATGGCCACAAATAAGCAACAACAAAAACCTGAATATTGCATATGTTTATAAAATGTTCAGTAAGATACTTTTAAAAGCCATTTTAGTATCACTTTGAGAAACATACCCTGATGCTAGGAGATCACTAACAGGGTTCCAGGCACAGATGAAAACTTCAGATTCATGGCCCCGCAACACAACTGCTTTATTAGGAGGGATTTCAACATCCCCATCCACTTCCATCATATCAGTATGATTATCTGCATCGTGAGAAACAAGTGAGCATTTCCAGTTGGGCAGTATTACAACTTGGGCGGGGTGAATTCTTAACTAGCAAATACCTTCCTTTATTACATACAGTGTAACATTTTTGATGACATCAAGTTAAGCTGAACATGACTACAGAGTCTTTGTCACATGGAAAATAAAATCCTATCTTTAATTAAGTATTGACCATAGCTGTTTTTTTTTTTAAGAGGGGTGGGGTTGGGAAGAAGACTTTAAATGATTAGACCTCAACTTGGATAAAACAATAAAATGGTTTGACATATAACATGTAGCAGTGCGATTCTGAGTTTCTGCCAGTAGGGGTTGCCGACATCATTCACATAACATGAGTTGCCTTTTATCTCAATGTCAGAGCTCTATGGTATTCGTTGATAACTAGTTTTACAAATTTTATTTAGAAATCAAATGTAGATCTAAAAATTCACTTAACAATGGGAAAAGGGTTTCTAAATATTTTGAAAAGAAAATAAAAGTAAATCTAGCTTTCTGGAACTTGAGGAATAAAAATCTGAACTGTGTGATATAAGTTAGGGAAAGGAGTTGGTGCGAATAACCAATGAAATTACTTGAGCAGAGAAGATGGGGCATTCTGGTAAAGCAAAATATTTCCTCCGAAAAGAAATTTCTAAAAGTTCTTGTCTCCTGGGACCTTCCTGAGGGCGGAGGAGGGAGGAAGAAGAGGATCAGAAAAAATAACTCTTGGACACTAGGCTTAGTACCCGGGTGATGAAATCATCTGTACAACAAACCCTGTGACACGAGTTCTGCTATACAACAAACCTGCACGCGCACCCCTGAACCTAAAATAAAAGTTAAAAAAAATAAACAAACCACATAATTACAAACAAACTCTTGTCCGGGCTCACTTGCTATAGTGTGTGCTCCATTCTCCTCCCCGTTTGCTGTGTTCTCTCCATTTTTTGCAGATCCTTGTTGGGTGGCCGCAGCTGCGGCAGCTGCGGCAGCTGCGGCCTGTTGCTGTGCGAGCTTATCTCTATAAGCTTGTTGTCTTGTTTGTACTACATCAGGCATTACGGCATCTATCAGGGACAGAGACTCTATTGGTCGGCCATCAAACAAGGTACCATCCTGGATTCGGAAAATCGTGAGAGAAGAAAAGGCAAAGGCAGTGTTTAAAGTTATTTGTATTTATACAAAATCAGAAACGAAATGAAAATCTTCATTCCAAGAAAAAAAATTTGTAAGAACTTTCTGAACTCATATAAGAAGCAGTCTGGAGGAAGAAAGAAACTGCAAGAAGCCAACTGCAAATGGCTGCTTAGATTTACCTTTTCATTTAGTTCATACTATTATTAAATGCTGTACAGACAGAACTGAAATATAAAAGAAGTCATTGCTGAAAATGAAAGGGATAAGATGTAGCCCAGCTGATAAAAAGGTGTATTAATTAGATTCCAAAATTCTGTTAGTCAAAGCAACAACAACATGGAATAGCTCATATAATGATCAGAGGCCTGGCGGCACATCATTATAGTAAATACCTCTCTTATAAAACTAAAAACGTTGTGGGCTACAAAGTTTCTTGTGATTCGATTAGGATATTAAAGCAGAAACAGAATTCCTGGGCTATAGTGCTCTTTAATACCATGGAGTTGTTGAAGCTTCCAAAACTCCACTTATTGGTATCAGGAAGTTCCTAATAAGGAGTTCTCCAAGTAAGCACAAGAAAAGACACAAACACAGAGCAAGTCAGAAACAGAAACAGTACAAATGAGCTAGGAACATGCGCATGTGAAGTCTGGTTCAGTTAAACTGGTAAACATGTACCAGTGACAATCTACAGTGGTTTGTAGGGTACTATGAGCTGCAAAAAACACAGCACACCTTTCTGAACTGTCCTCTGTAATGTAATATTTGAGGAACAGGATAAAGCATTTTAATGTATACATAATTTTTAAAAGGTACTAAGACCAACACAGATATACTGTGGAATAAGAGCTATGTCAAATTTACGCAAATTTTAAGGAAAAATTTAGTTTTGTGTTAGATTTTCACTCAAAGAGCTAAGGAAACAAAATAAATTTTAATATATAATTTCTAATTCTAGTAATAGTCATTGATACAGAAATCATGGATACTTCAGTTTAAAAAATACTAGCCAGGCACAGTGGCTCATGTCTGTAATCCCAGCACTTTGGGAGGCCGAGGCGGGTGGATCACAAGGTCAAGAGTTTGAGACCAGCCTGGCCAACATGGTGAAACCCCATCTCTACTAAAAATACAAAAATTAGCTGGGCTTGGTGGTGCGTGCCTGTAATTCCAGCTGCTTGGGAGGCCGAGGCGGGTGGATCACAAGGTCAAGAGTTTGAGACCAGCGTGGCCAACATGGTGAAACCCCATCTCTACTAAAAATACAAAAATTAGCTGGGC
>NW_022437041.1:1535140-1617893 GCF_009761245.1 Sapajus apella | reverse complement strand
AAAAAAAAAAAAAAAAAAAAAAAAAAAAAAAAAAAAAAAAAAAAAACTTGCAAAAGGGGAACATGTTAGTCTCTGAAATAAAAGGGGAAAAGCTCCTCTCTTTACATAGAAATTTTAAACAAGGCTGGGCATGGTGGCTCACACTTGTAATCCCAGTACTTTGGGAGGCCGAGGTGGGCAGACTACCTAAGGTTAGGAGTCAAAATCAGCTTGGTCAACATGGGGAAACCCTGCTTCTACAAAAATACAAAAATTAGCCAGGTGTGGTGGTGGGTGCCTATAATCCCAGCTGCTCAGGAGGCTGGGGCAGGAGAATCAATTGAACCCAGGAGGTGGAGGTTGCAGTGACCTGAGATCATGCTACTGCACTCAGCCTGGACACCAAAGCGAGGACCCACCCAACACACACACACACACACACACACACACTCACTTTAAAACAGACAAATCAGGGGCTTACAACCTTTTTCGGTAAAAGACCAGACAGTAAGTATTAATTTAGGCTTTGCAGGCCACAACGTCTCTGTTGCAACTACTATTCTGCCGTAAGTAGCCATATACAATACGTAAATGAGTGTGGCTATGTTCCAAGCAAACTTTATTTATAAGAAGCAAGAGCAGGGTTTGGCTAATGGGTCAGAGTATGCTGACACCTGAGCCAAGCTACTTACATGTAGTCCTTAGATAATCAGTACCATCCAGAGTCAGCTTCAATTATAAACTGGTTTAAATTAGGGTATATTCAAATAACGTTGAGAGCTTACAATTTTCAGGCCAGTAATTATGATCTCAGCATTCCACAGCACAATGCTGTTGTGTTAACAAAAATTATTTCTGGCCAGGCACAGTGGCTCACAACTGTATTCCCAACACTTTGGGAAGCGGAGGCGGGCAGATCACCTGAGGTCAGGAATTCAAGACCAGCCTGGCCAACACGGTTAAAACCCCATCTCTACTAAAAATACAAAAATTAGCCGGATGCAGTGGTGCACGCCTGTAATCCCAGCTACTCAAGAGGCTAAGGCACAAGAATCACTTGATCCTGGGGGGTGGAGGTTGCAGTGAGCCGAGACTGGGCCACCGCACTCCAGCCTGGGCGACAGAGGGAGACTCCATTTCAAAAACATAAAAATAAAAATAAAAAATTTCTTAGTGTTTACTTATAAAATCAGATTAAGGCAAATAAACCACAGATAATGACACCAACACCTGTGCAACCTACTACATTAGCAATGAACTGTCTGCCTTTTTGTTAACCCAGTGAAGTTCAAGTCAGAATGCTGGGGAAGCAAGCAAGACAACAGACTTAGAGGCATACTTAAGAGTAAAATTAGTATTTGAAATAAGTCTTCCTTACCTCATTAATGCTAACTTCTGCTTCTACATACTGTAGACCTTTCTGGATGATGGAAATCAACGCAGCAGGTGGGACAAGTGCACCATTTATATTGGACTGACTGATATGGCTTTCTATACCAAAGGTAAATGCTGAATGAGAAAATCCTAAAAGCAAAAGGCAAAGTATGAGAATTTATTTTCCTAGTGGCAACACGCTAAATGACACACACAAAAAGATCACTATAGTCTACCCATTGAAAATCCCAGACTAGTATGCTAAGGTCGCACGCGCGCGCGTGTGTGTGTGTGTGTGTGTGTGTGTGAACATGTTAGCCTTTACATATTTTACTTCTCTATTACTTAATGTACACTTTCAGATTTCTAGTAAATGCTTGGATTATATAACTCCAAATTTTCTAAAATGTAGTCATGGTATATAACTTTTCTTAACAAAAAGCATCAAACTCAAAAGGTAAAAAAACAAGCTTTTGGAAATCATGTGATTCAACTGTTTAAGATAAATGAGGTCAAAATAGATTAAGCGACATTTAATATTTCTGTAGTATATTTAAAAATTTTTTACATCTAGAATTAAGGAACTTTATTTCAAACTTTCTTTCAACCCACTTCGAGTATTTGGCATTTCTCAAAAGTGGTATATAATATGCTTTAAATAGGCACTCATTCTGAATGATTTTCACTTACTTCATGTAATTGTTATCTACTATGCAGTTACAATTCAATAATGTCTTTAAAGCAATCCAGTACTCAGGTAAAATCTGAAGTATTTAAATTTCTACAAATAAACTGTCAAACATCTGATAAATTCAGTATTTTGCAGCTCTTTGAAACTACTTAGGAAATAAAAGGCAAACAAATATAAATATTAAAAAAATTATAATGCTTAAATCCCATTTTATGTATGAATTAAATGCTTTAAACAATACCAGTCCTTTGCCACTTAGTAATAACTCATCTATATGAAATCCAGAGCTAGCAAATGAGTATGTGGTTTACAGGTCCCCACTTGCAATTACTTACTTTTAACTTGAAATACTTAAAACCAAGCACTTGCATAATAAAAATCTCCTTATGCTGGCCTTGCTTTTGATGAATAGCTAGTCAAAATTCAAAGGTAAAATTCTAATAAGCCAATAAACCAAAGGTCGTTTTCTTTACTGAAATATTAATCATTTATCAGTAAGCAGTAATTTCTAGAATGTACTTTCAACAATTCAACTAAATTCTACATGTAATACAGAATAATCAACATTTATACTAAATTAAATAAATATGAGCTTATTTTGGGTGTTGGTTAAACTGCTCTAATCTATGCAGTATCTCTGTGGGGTAGCCTGTTTACCCTAGTTTTTTAGTACATGTCTTTTTTGCATTTTGTGCTTTCACTCATATGCTCCTGTGGTACTTATAAACAGTCCATTATAAAATACTGTGGGCTCACAAACAGCGTGTGGCTAGGAAAATGTGGTTATTTGATAGTCAAAGTACACCTAAGTTGATCGTCCTTGTAACCCCATCCTTCTCTCTTTGGAGCACCTAACCCATCATGTTCACAACATCTCACCCACGGGGCGGAAGGTAAGTGAAAAAATGATTTGAGTCTCCTGATTTTGCCCATAGGTAAGATTATAATTAATTGCGTTTATAGTTTTCATCTTAATCTGAGCTCGCAAAGATAGCTAAGAAAGATACCAATGGAGGAGCAAAGGGAAGCACCATTCTAAATTGTGCTTCTCAAGAAACCCACAACTACCTGAATATGAGTAGATTCCAGATCACCGAGGTATAAAGCTGAGAATAAGGACTAGGGAGGATGGTGAGAAACAGTGAGAAACAGCAGTAAATCCTTAAGCAGCGAGGTTGGAGATGCCTGTTTTCAATTATAACCCCCCCTCCAAAAATAAATTCACAGTAAATCAAACATAGTAAAAACAGCCAAGCAGCTTAGAGATTTAAGAAAACTTCAAGACAGAAGACATCATTTATGGAGCACCTATACCATATGCTAGACATCGTGCACACACATAGAATTTTATTTTATAATCTAATGGAAAAGCACAACTAATAAATGAGAAAGTACAGATTCAATTCATTCAGAGACTACTACTCCTCTTGAACAGTTAAAATACGGTCAAGGATAAAGCTAAGGTAGAGAGTGAGCTCCTGTTTCCTGACAGAGTGTAAAAGAATACATCAATGTTTTGTTTTCAACTCAGGGTCTTGGAAAGTGGTTACACAGTGCATGAAACATTAAACTTATTGCCATATTTAGTGCCAAGGTTTTAAAAGAGCTTTGACTTACATAAGGCTTATAAATTTGTTTGAAATACATGATTTCTGTACACTTTATTCATGACTGCAATTTAAATAGTCAAAATTGTTAAATTTAGACCCTATTTAATTAGCTTATAGAGTTTAAGTTTAAAGTAGTATTACATCCAAGACTATCGTAAGAGTTGCAAGTGGAGCTGTGCCAATGTTGCATACATCCTGAATTTGCTCTGTCAGACCAGGAGAACAGCTATCACAGGTGCTTCTGTGCCTCTCAAGGTACTGCAGATGTACTTAGGATGCTCTCAGATAGCAAGGAAACAGCCCTGAAGGAGTCATTAGCATTGTTTTGGCACTTCTCATTAATGTTTACCCTAGAGAAGTTCCACACTTAAATGCTCTGCTTAAATAAACACTGAATTCAACTTGAATATTTTCTTTATTTCTAGTCATGGCATTACAAAGCAGTTTAAAATTATTATATTCAAAATTACTTTTCTTCTTCCCCTCCCTAAACTACTTTTCCTGAGAAACTTCTGATCTCGTCTCATTAAACCTGAAAGTCAGTCACACTAACTCCCTCTTCTCTCTAGGCCCCTAGCATTTGACAATTTACCAAATCCTACCACTCTACCATCTGTAGATGCTCATCACCTCACCTTTTCTGCCAGATCTGAGTTTAGCACCCCCCCACCCTTTGCTATGCGTTTCTTTCCCCTCCTCCTCAATTCAGTACATATGCCAAACTACCGCTAGACTACTAACTTGTAAAACAACAAACTGATCGTATCACTTCTTACTCGAGCATTTTCAATGATTCCCTTGGCCTTCATAATAAAGGTCAAACACCTAATTATGGCTCGCAGTTGTTTTTGTAATCCAGCTGGGTTTCTCCAGCCTCAGCTCCTCAATACTACCCACCCCATCTGATTCCCATTACACAATAAATTCAAGTGGTGGGAAATCACATCCGACGTCCTGAATATGCTGTGTTATCTATCAAGCCTCCGAGCCTTACGTGTTCCTTTGCTCTTTCTCGTATCTGAACGGAGGTGAAGTCCTCCTTCACCTCCCAGGGCTCATCAGTCTCTCCTATGTGATCCCAACATTTCTGCGTGTGTGGCACTTAGCACACTGGTTACCACCTCCGTGTCTATGGTGATTTGCCTGTGTGTGACTACTAGACTGGGATCCCGACAAAAGGTTTATGTCTGGTAATCCTTTAATTCTGGGAAACCAGCACATTACCTGAGTTAACAAGTACCCCATGAACAGTTTTAAAATTAGAATGTAATAATACTATAATAATGTATCTTGGCACATCAAAAAAAAATCTGTGACTCCAGAAAAAGCATATGACTTAGGTCTTCCTTAGAAAAATCTAAAACTTGAACTAGTTTTGTGCCAGAAGCTATTTCCATTTATCTGTAAATATATATGCAAAGAAGACTTTTTCTAGGGAGAGCTTTTGATTTATATAATAGGAGGCAAAAGAGACCACCTAAATCTATTAAATGCTAAAGTCCAGCATGACCACCTAAAATAGCAACCCTTCTTTCCAAGGGTAAGAGCAAATCTGATAGCACCTCAGCAATCAAGTACTCTAAACATTGACTAGGGTATTGAGATTTAGGGAGAACAGAGACTCCAGAAAGAAATAAGGCTGAAAACCATGAAGTATATAGTCATTCAGTGACACAGACAAGCAATGGCAGCTGGCAGGGAGTGGGGTGTCACGCATGAGATCAAAAAACAACCATTTTCTATATGTTGCTTGTTTCAGGAAGTGCTTTCAGCAAGGATGTTAGGGACTGTGTTCCTAAAAGGGGAGTCAGTTGTACGGAGCCTGACAACTCTACTCTGCAAAGAGGCAATAACAAGAGTAAGAAAATGGACCCTGAACACCATGGTTATGGTACAGTATGACGAGATGAGACAAACTGATTTAAAAAAAAAAAAAAGGCAAAGCTTAAATATGACCACAACATACTGCCCTAGTCTGAAACGATAATCTGATTGATCCATGGTCCTATTTAAGCTTCAAGTCAGAAAAGCTCAGCAAATTATACTCATGTTCCATCAAATGCTTCCTTGTCTCCAACTCTGCCCTACAGATGGAGATTTTGGAAAAGGTAAATGGGATGGGGGAAAAAAATGACACAGGGGTTCTTAATTGTTGAAGAGCTAGACCCAGTACTTACACACTAGCCATACAATTTCCTGCCCTAATCTTGCCCTTAAAAATGCATGTAACTATTAACATTTTATAGAAATATTTCTGAATAATTTTAACAGCATCATAATATTCAGTCAGTAAACTACTCATGCCATAGCCGGACATTTGGACTATTCCAATGATCACTATTTCAAAGACTCTTACCCTCAAATATCTATATGTATAGGCTTTTGCCATGTATGATTTTTTTTTTTCTCCTTATGATGGATTCCCTTCAAAAGCTGAAGGGGGTTATAAGCATTTAAAGAAGGTTTTCATCATTGCCAAACTGCTTTCCCAAAATACTACACAAAATAACAATGCCAAAAGCAATTTACATGTTATACTCTTGCTATGCTGGCTAGTCCTAAAAAACAAAACAAAACAAAATGCTAATTAAGACTGAACAAATTCTCTGTTTGGCAACTATTAAAGGACCGTTGTCCTTTGATAAATGTGTGAGTAGGAAAGTGTAATAGTAATTTCCTGTGTCAGCAAAAAATGGCAATTCAGCTTACAAAAAGACAAGAAAAACTTATTTGGAAATAAGAGAATTATAATTATCAGCATTTATGACAACCGCTTGCTGTTTATTGTGTATCAGTCATGGATACAACCATGTGTGTAAAATCAAGGTTACTCATTTGATTTGTTCGTTTGATTATATACCTACTTGCACTTCTGTAGCTGGTTATCTACTGATAAAAATTTAAAGGATGACTGAAGGTGGATATACCAGGTGCTGAGCTGTCTTCACTCCAGTTCTTCATGACTAGAAGCACATTACTGATAACCTCTTTAACCTGACTCCATCAAATCCACTGGTAATATCTGTTTATAAACGGCACTGGGCATAGGTATGTAGGAAGGAATGGTTATACAGCCCAGTTACCTTTATCTGAGTCAACAAAGAAACTGCACTGTAATATTTCATTAGCCATTACAGGGCTAATGTGAAACTGCTACAATGAAACAAAAAAATGAATGAATGAGCTATATGTTACATGGTAGTACAGGTAGTGTTAATGTTATACATAAAGGCTACTTTGTGACTACTGTGATCACATTTTCTAAACTAAAAAATAACAGTCTATGGTTCTAACTTGTGATCTTATAAACCAATGTAACATTTGAAGTATTAATCACCATCTCCAAAAAAACATGGTATGGTTACAAGGCCTGTATTTAAAGAGATAGAAAATCCCTTTGAAAAAGTTAGGGGGAAAAAATGGAGGGCGATGGAGTGCAGGACAGATAATTAGATCTTTCATAAACCAAACTCTTTAAGCCTACATGTATCATCCTTCTTATATATCATCCTGGTTAATACAGAGTGTCAGCTTGATGGGATTGAAGGATGCGAAGTGTTGTTCTGGGATATAATTGTGAGGGTGTTGCCAAAGGAGATTAACATTTGAATCAGTGGACTGGGGGAAGCAGACCCACCCTCAATCTGGGTGGGTGCCACCTAATCAGCTGACAGCGTGGCTAGAATAAAGAAGGCAGAAGAACACAGGAAGACTAGACTTGCTGCGTCTTCCAGCCTCCATCTCTCTCTCATGCTGGATGCTTCCTGCCCTCTAACATCAGATTCCAAGTTCTTCAGGTTTTGGACTTCTGGACCTACACCAGTGGTTTGCTAGGGGCTCTCGGGCCTTTGGCCACAGACTGAAGGCAGCAATGAGGTTCTGGGACTTGAACTGATCCACCACTGGCTTCCCTGCTCCTCAACTTGCAGATGACCTACTGCAGGACTTTACCATGTGATGTCATGGGTCAATTCTCCCTAATAAACTCCTTTTCATATATATATCTACTACTAGTTCTGTCCCTCTAGAGAATGCTAATACTGATTTTATATATTTCTTTCTTATATATCACCTTTCTTATAAATGGAGACAGTATGCAACATTTTTTAAATAATTTTTTAAAAATAATATTCAGAATCACTATCTAGAAAATTACTCATTTTAGTAATAGGGACATTTTGTTTTTGCAATTCCCACTTAGTCTTTCAATTATAAGATAGAAATAAATGTTTCATAGCTTCCAACAGTCAAGTACATTATAAATGGAGAAGTTATAGAGCTCTTAAACATGCAACAGGTATATCTAATATCAAGAATTCTTTCCGTAAAGCAAATATACAACTGAAGCAAGATTAAAAAGTCAGCTTCTTTAGAAAACCATGAGAGAAACAGGTGTCAGAAAGTTCAAAAAGAATTGCCAGAAACTACTTCTTGGGGGGGGGGGGGGGGACCAAAAAAGAAAATAATGACAGGAGTCAATGGTGACGCAAAAGGCGCGGGGCGGGGGGATTAAAAAGGTCCAAACCAGCTTAGTGCCTCTAAAATTAACACTGTATCAGGTTCTACTATATGCAACTTAGCACGTACCACTAAGTATGTATCTGCATATGGCTGCTAGATGAGTTCTTAGGGCAATCAAATGAAAGCCCTTGGGCAGACACTGATTAAAGGGAGCATAGTCAATCAAGTTCATCGTTACCTACAGTACACGTCAAATACACTCAAAAGAGAAAAAAAATCATTTTATTCCCTAAGAAGTATCTGTTGAATATGGAAGTCTACTTCAATAAAAAGGCAAGAATGGTGAGGACCAAAGAAATTTGTATAGGGTGAACTTTTTAGAGATAAATTTGAGAAAAATAAAAAGTTACAATGGTTCATAAAAACCCTACAATAAATATATTTTTCTTTATTTAATTTTGGTGAGTCCGAGAGATGGCTTATTTAAAACAGAGATGTCCATCAAATATCTGAGGCTGAATATCACAATGTAATAATCCCCTCTCCACAAGCAACAGATTTTACAGGTGACAAAAATGAATTTGAGAATTTATGTAATTTTGGAGGAGGAGGGAAACTTTTAACAGATAGTATTGTCTAGTGTTGACAACAGTAAAAAATATTTAAAACTAAAACAATTTATGTGTTTTTCCCTCTGCAGATAGAGACTACAGTCCAGTCAACATTGAACAATATGCAGAGAACAAATGTTAAAAGTCCTTACTGAGAAACAGTATTACTAAACCACATACTTATCAAAACACAAAAACTTTCGTAAGGTGTTTTTGGACTTAACAGTCTTTAGATAATGAGACAGGCCAGAAGCAAGTTTTATTTTTCCTTTGTGGAAGCCTTCACAAACCACTCCCTTGAATGTCTCTGCACAAATCCTTTCTTTGCCACGATGTTCCTTTTCTGCAAATCTCCTAAACCAATTCAGTGCTCTATTACAGGGAAAGCAGCAGTACACAGATTCCAGTTTTTCTCAGTATTACTTTACATCTTTCAAAAAAACCAGTTATAACCTAAGTAATTTATATCAGATTTCTTAGATATTGAATGACTAGTTCTCAGTAAGTATCATTTGTAGGTTGTGGTGATAAATCTGATGAATACCCAAAACAACGCAGAGAAGAAATTACTGTACTAGGTGATTCTGAATTAGGATCTATTGCAAAACTAGCCATATTTAAGTATAATCGGAGATCAGAACCAAGAAAAAGCTTTTGGAGTAAGTGGCAAGTGCCCACATCTAAAGCTACTGTGGACATTCGTTACGAGCGAGATTCCGGGTTGTCCGAACCCTGTCCTGAGTGCACAGAACTACAACATTCTCAAGCTCTCTTCCACATCATGTTTCTGGATATAAGGATATGATTTCAAGTAAATACCTCATGGCATCCTTTATGACATAAAAACGCCTCTATTTTTGCTACCTCCTTATTCCACCTCACCCACACACACAGAACATTGAGTGGCAGCCCCTCTTTAGGATATGTTCTCATGGCCCAAACCTCAGCAGGTGTACATTCCATCCTTTCTACTTTATCTTGAATACTCAGCATAATTTTTCCTTCAAGATATTGTAAATATGCTAAATACCTGCTGTCAATCAACTTTCTTGTCAAGTTCTAGCTGTCCTACAACTAATACAGACCAGTGGCTTTCAAACTTTATTAAGCCAAAAGAATCACCTGGGGCATTTGTAAAATGCAGATTCCCAGGCCCCACTGAGTGAGTATGACTCTGATGCAGATAGTCAGAGGACCAAATTTCAGAACTCTTACATAAGCAGTGCTTAAATTTATGGCAAGTTGCAGTCCTGTGAAAACTGCCGTAAGTCAAAATGTCATCAGCTGAGTCTCATTTCCCTATAAATCATAATGTAAACAGGAAGTTACAATTTTTACTAAGGAATTGGTGTTCACATTTTTAGAGATGTGATTTAGCAGCCACTACCATTGTAAAGTCTAAAACTTCCTAAAGAATACATGAAGCACATCTAAGAACATAGCAAACAATTATAGAGAATCTGATATATCAGTCCACCATACAAATTTTTAAATTCTTGCTTTATTTTTATTTCAACATAAAACACCTTAAAACATGGAATTCAGAAGGGTTTTTTCCCTAAGAACAAAAGCAAGTTTAAGAAGACTTTTGATAATATTTAATCTGCTTGTTGAGAAATTAACACAATATTGCTTTACTGCTCCTTTTTACTGTTTTCTTACAGTAACAAAGTATTAAAAAAAAATTTGTGGACTTCTGTCGAGAAAAAGAAACATACGAGTGCTCTCATTAACACCACTGGACTACAAGGTGCTGCCGAGCTATTCAACGGTTTCCAACTTCCAGAAACAGTGACTTCATGGTTTGACCTAAAGAGCGGTCTTCACCACACACCAACAAGCCTTTACCATGTATCTCCCATCTACTGATCCTTCACAACCTTTGGTGTCCAAAAGTCTCAAAGCTCTGGCTTAAATGGTGATCAAATTTAAAAGCAGAAAGAGAGTTTGCTTTTACCCAACAAAGTTTTTCCATTTTGGTTGAAAGTACTACATAACCACTTTCAAACACAAGTATTTGAAACTGTTAAACTTGTTCACAAGTTACATATGTAACAATCACTAGTCACTACATTTTCACTTTATTAATCATTTTATCTCATTCAAACCATTCTTTGAAAGTCATCTTTTAAATATGCCTTCATTACCAGTCTACCAGTTTAAACAAAGAAAACAAAACAAGAGCTATTACTTTTAAAGCTTCATTGTAAGTTATTCTCTGTTGGCTGAGTTCCTGATCTCTCTTTCCCTCCCTGTCCTCTGGACACCACTTTCACAGCTGTTACGCCTCAGATGGTGCTTGGGAATAGAAAACCCCTACCCCCAAAAAATGCTCAGCGCTAAAGAACAGCTGGGAACATCTCGGCGAGCCAAGAGCTCTCAAATCGAAAGCCATGTTTGTATTCTCTGAGTAGGAAAGGACGGCTAACTATGCCATACAAGAAGAATGATTCGAGTCTCAAAACCATTAACTGAGGGCTCAATATTCTACAAGCTTAGACTATTCTATCCTTCCATCCACCCTCACACAAGACTACCAAAATTATCTTTTTTATGGGGTACCTCTCCTTACTACTAAAACATTACAGTATCTTTAACATATAATTTCTAAAATTCAATCTCCAGACCATGACATCTGAAACCATCAACTGCTTTAATTTTTAATGGCAACCTGCACTTACATTGCAATTAGTCTTTCTCATCCTCCTATACCTCCACCCATACCCAATTATTTTCCCTCTTCTACCTTTAAATTTTTGCTTCATCCATCCACATTTTCCCTTGCAGTATTCCCTCTGTTTTATGTACCAATAAAACTTGGAAGATCACTGATTGATTTAGTATTAATTGCGAATGGCTTTCAGTGATTTGTATTTATAATTACTCCCAATACAATAAGAATTCAGAACAAGGGTACACTTAATCAATTTGGGTAATTCTGAAGGCATTCTAGAAAAATACTGTTAATTTAATTTCTGAAATACTAACTACAATTAGAACCAACAACATTTAATCGAGGATTCTGGATATACATTATCAAACTGACGGTGGCTGAAAGTTTGTATGTTCCTATTAAACATATGCAATAGTCTCACCTCATAACAAATTATAAAAATGGTCTTTGAACAGTGAAAGCCAAACTGTTACAAATAATTGCCTTGTTTCCAACATATTTGAAAGAGTCAGAGAGTTAAACCATGCAGTAAAACAGCTTTAAAATGGCAGTCCAGACATTAAAGAAACATACAAAGTTCAACGGTTTGGACTGATACAAATTTCAAATGCATAAAAGATTATTTTGAGAATATTAAAATAATTTGAGGCCTATTTACTTTATAAAAGTACTCACCTGACTCTTGCAAGTATCTATATACCAAGAAGTTGACCTCATCACTGCTTATACTCATCTTTATTCCCACTTAAACCATGAGGTCACAACACAGGATATAACCCTAAAAATAAAACAAAGTTAATTATTTTCAACAAGATGTAAACAATGTTGTAAAAAACCATTTGATTTTATTAAATGATGTCAAATGAAGGCTCCACATTGCCTAATAATAAACCCTGACAAATAAAGTTACTTCCAATAGTTAGTAAAATGACAATACAACCAAAACATGGCTGGTACTATTTCTCTTCAAGTAACATACTGCCAAAAATAAAACCCAAATTTTTCAGAGGGCTTTAGCATAATGTTTTAATGATTTTATCTCCTTTTTAATCCTTAACTGTAAAAACAAGTAAATTTAAAAAATAAAAAAAATTAAAAGTCTCAAAAAGCTCTAGGTATGTACGAGATAGGCTAGACTACAGTTCCCAAAACTCAAATCATACTGAACATACTTAAGCCTTGAATACAAAGTGGGGGAAAGAAAACTGAGATAGGACTTAAGTGTATCTCATTATACTTATTTGTTCTCATGTCACAGAAACACTTTAAAGGAAAGGTCAGGAAACTTTTATATAAAGAGCCACACAATAAATATTTCAGGCTTTACCAGCTATACAGCCTGTTACAACTATTCAACTCTGCTTTACGGTGCAAAAGCAACACCACACAATATGTAAACAAATGAATATGGCTGTGTCCACTCAAACTCAACTTATGGACACTGGAATTTGAATTTCATAATACCATTGTATCATAAAGTGTTATTCTTCTTTTGATTTTTTTTTTCCTAAGCACTTATGTGAAGACCTTTCTTTGCTTGTGATCTTTATAAAAGGAGAATAAGCTAGATTTGGTCCACAGAGTGTCGTTTGCCGATTCTTCTTTAAAAATGACATATTCACATCTATTCAGTATAAAGAAGTATCTGACACGTGGAAGTATGCTGGCTGTCCTGCGACACATCATGGATTTCTTTATGATGTAGTTAACAGATTTCTTGTTTAAAATCACAAATTAACAAGCATTTGAGTGGGCTACTATGTGACAAAACTGCTACTGCCCTAAACTGTGGAGAAAGTGGTGACTAAGTACCACCCATTAAGCTTGTATCTCATCAAGGGAGAAAGACAAACAGGGAGGCAAGCACAATTTTCCAGTGGACACACAAGGAAGAAGCCCTGACTGAAGTTAGCAGCCTAGGAATACACTCAAAGTGTCCCATTCAGACTCAAGGAGGGCCTTAGAACAGGGGTGCCTGGAGCAGGAAGGGGTAAACAGAAGCAGCCCAGTGAGCTGCAACAGGTGTGGAACGGCTGGGTGACGACAGAGAGGAGGAAGGCTTGAAATGGAGGCAGAAACCATATTCAGGAGGACCTTCAAAGCAGCACTAAGAGAAAACAAACCCATTAAACAGTTTCAGGAAGAACAGGCAGAAATACAGACTATAAGGAAACTTGACTGGAGTAGGGGAATTAGGGAGCCAAATTAGGACGATACTGCAGTAACCCAGGAGAAGATTAAGTATGGTCAGAGAGGAACACTAGGATTCCAAAAATATTTAGGAAAGAATCAAAGGTTTCTCTCCGGACAACTGAACAGTTGGTACTGCCAATTACTGAGATGGGAAACCACACAACAACGATAATATCTTCACGTAAAGAAAAAGGTATCCTACCCCCTCAAAGTTAATTCAAAGAGTACAATTAATTTTATATAGCCTGAATGTTTATTGCATGCTTAATGATAAGCGAAATACTCTTTTGACGGTACTGGTCCAGGGCACCGGTCTAGATGTAGTATAGTACACTAGATGGCAAATGCTCTGGAGGACAGCCTGCTCAGCTTTGGCCTAACTACCAGTAATGTGTGCTACTGTGCTCGGCACACATAGTAGGCACTCAGCCAGTTCTGAAGCCGTGCTGAATTCAGTGACTAAAAATAACAACAGAACCATCCAACCCCATCCATGATGAAATTATAAGAAATTAAATCATAACTTGATCAATCATGGATATGTTTGTCAGGGGGAACAATTAGCAACTATTTTATTTTTAGGATTTCCCAAAATGAGATGGGCTAGGTAGAATCCAAGTGAGACAGAGAAAACAGAGTCAACATTCTCTTCCCCATATTATTATTCAGTCCAAAGCTTGGATAAAGGTATGTAACCTGCAAAGGTTTTCATAATGCTGGTTCTGATTAGGAAAGGCCATCAATGTCCCAGCTGAAGCTAGTAATCAGTGATACTTCAGCAGCATCTACTGCATTACAGGGCAAAAAAAAAAAAAAAAAAAAAAAAAAAAATCAAAATGATATAAATTATTGCATATAAAAATTCCTTTAGTAAATATATATTGCTGGAATATTTTCAGGTAATAAAAAATACTGAAAAAGCAGAAAAGTTACCTGTCCAAACTGCTATGAACTGATTATTGAATTTATCCTAGTGCTACATCAGTTTCCAGCAATTAAAAACTTTTTTAAAGGAAGATGACCTTAAAAGGCCTACTTCTAAAACAACTTAAAAGCCTGTATGCCACAGAGTGAAATTAGAGAAAATGCTACTACTTCATTAGCGTAGTTAAATAAGGCTTTGCAGAACTTGTCCACTGTGGTTTATTTATATTGTCAAATGAATGCTCTAGATGTGACATAGTCTTCACCTGTCCTGCATGAGTACTAGATACTAGGAATCAGATCCCAAAGAACACGCAAGAAGACTTAGCACTATATTTCGTCCATTATGGTATCTTTTAGAACAACTGTCTTTAGGTCACAAAACAGCACTGAGACACTCATCCAATCTTCCAATCTTTACAATCTACCACCCAGATACCAGGCCTGATGAGTATGTATAAATGAAGACCTTCCCTCAAAGAGCTTATGAGTTATTAAATAAACAGGATATTCAAACTAAACTAACACTTCCTAAATTCACAAAGCATTAATTGTATATTCTACCTGATCACATTTACTCATTCTTAAACAGTAACTGAGACCCTCCCCAAAATTAGATCTTTGTAACGTTCCTCCCTCAGAAATTGCTTAGATACTCATAAAAGCTTTTACTTAAAATTCCAATCACTTATAGGCAATCAACTACTTAATTCAAACCACAGCTATATTAAAGTAGCCAAAAGCAAATAAAAAATTGGTCTTAATATTTAGCCAATTAGTGGCTATATTCAAAAGTTCTCTTAATATTTTGAATGTTCACCGTGAAATATCATTTTACTGAGTAACTTTATTTAAAAAACACAGGACTACTGAGGCAATCCAGCTCTGACTCATTCAGTGAACTGAATGTGTACAGCATTTTCAGCATCACAAAGCTGGGTTCAGCATCGCAAAGCTGGGTTCAGCATACACTCACTGGACAGCCACTACTCCAAATATTTAATCCTCTCCTAGTTCTTCTACACATTTGTTACTACTTTAAATGTCACCCTCAATCAAGACAAATAGCATGTTCTTTTCTGATTCCATTCTTGAAGGTAGGGCCCAACTGCGATCCTTGATTCGATTATTTTAAATTTAAATGGCTGAAAAAAACAGTGAAACAGTTATGGACACAAAGAAAGAAACAAGATTATCTTCTTAGATCTCCTACCTACAGCATATTTTTAAGAGATCTGGAAACCCTTTGCATGATCCAAAAATGTATAATCGAAATTTATCTTACAAACCTAATTTAGTCCAAAAGGTACCGTTTCGACATATTTTCCAATAATAAATATATAAAATCTTGTTTTGTTCGACATTCAGATGATTCGAAGTTTGAGACAGTCTACTTTCTGGCTGAAGCTCAAGTGCAGTGGCGTTGTCACGGCTCACCACAGCCTTGAAACCAGGGCAGAGGTGGTGAACCTGCTGCCTCCGCCACTGTGCCCAGCTAATCTTTTTAAAAAATTACTTGTAAAGATGTTGCCTCGGCCAGCCTCAAACTCCCAGGCTCAAACAATTATCCTGCCTCGGCATCTCAAAGTGATGGGATTATAGGTATGAGCCCCTGTGCCTGGTTTCTAAATTTTTATTTTCCATTAAAATATTTGTGCTTGAATGTGTTTTTCTACCACTTCTTTTTGGTTGGTGCGCGTTTACGAATATTCCTCAAGATCAGGGAAATACCCTACAAGTAAACTACTGGATCAGAGAGTACAGATGAATGGCTATTTTGATTCTTAATGAGTGCTGACAAACTGGGTCCACTCAGGTTTTAAAACAAGAAAATGATTAATGTTACTGACAGACCATAATTGGAGAAATAAAGAGAGGACAAAAAGTCGCAGATTTTTCTAGACTACAAATCGTTTCCAGACGAGAAACTGAAGGAAGTGTTCAGAGAACTGGGTGCCTAGAGAGCACAGCCCTCTGGGGAGTCACACTTTACAGGCGGCAGGCAAAGGGAAGACATCCCTGCAGAGATGGTCCAGAGGAGTTATGTTACCGTTTACAGCTCACAGAGGGCGGCACCTCTGGTGCTGTTCTTCCCATATAGGAAGATCAAATTTCCAGTTAGTTGTATTAATTTGGAGTAATGAAACAAACAAAACTGACTGGATGACTTTGTTAGGTGAGAAGTAAAAAGGAAACAATACAACAGTCATACAGTTAGCAAAGATGATGAGAAAAAAATGCACTTTAGCACTATTATTCTGATAGTTTATTGCATCCCCTGAGTCAAAACTGTAGCTGAGCACTTCCAATGGAGCTAAATGCTATTAGAGGTACTGAAACACAGCTAAACAAAGTAGACTAGGGCCAGACCTTATGACCTGAAGGTCACTGCAGAGAACGACAATAACAAATTATGAGAGCATACCACCTAAGGCTAAGGATCCAGGTAGGGAAAGGATTTAAAAGCTGAGTGGTTTACAAACTTCTATAAAAGGCACAGTGTTAAAGGAGCTAATTTTGTTTTCAATGTAAAATTTCTGAAGTATACCAAGTTACCTTTGTTCCTACTATTTGTGTTCCTATCTTTGTGTCCTATCTATGTGTTCCTATCTGATTGTCATTAATTTGAACGTTAAGGAAAATGAAGGGGAAGTATATTCCCGTTTACTGAGTACCTGCTACATTATTTGTATCAGGCTAGACCTAATGCACATTATTTAATGTCTTCTTCAGTATCATCATCCTCATTTTGATGTGACAGTACTGACACAGAACAGCATATATACATATAGGCTTATATATTCAGGAACATTTTTCAAATCCTAAAATTTGATGATGTTCATCACTGTAGAAAAAGAAAACCCAATTAAATGAGTATAAAGAACTAAAATTCTGGCCAGGCGCACGGCTCACACCTGTAATCTCAGCACTTTGGGAGGCCGAGGCAAATGGATGATCACAAGTTCAGGAGACCAAGACTATCCTAGCTAACACAGTGAAACCCCGGCTCTACTAAAAATACAAAACATTAGCCATGTAAGGTGGCTCACGCCTGTATTCCCAACTGCTCCAAAAGGCTGAGGCAGAATTGCTTAAACCCAGGAGGCGGAGGTTGGAGTGAGCCAAAATCCTGCCACTGCACTCCAACCTGGTCGACAAGAGTGAAACTCCGTCAAAAAGAATGAAAGAATGGGGGAATGGCAGGGAGGGGAGCGCGAGAGGGGAGGGGAAGGGAAAAAGAAATTCTTAGCACTAGAAGGTCCTGTTGCTAATTCCAAGTCATGCCATATGCTGTCAAGGCTCTGTGTACAGCACATGCTATCGGTGTAGTTTACGTGAATGATGATATAAATGGCAATCCTAAATAGTCAGCCAGCTATACTGTCACGCATAGACCAATACAATATCCACTACCCAACAGCTTCTAAATTCACAAAGAATCACCTCTTAAAGTTATTTTGTTAGGTATGAGTTCTCAACCTGCTGTGAAGCAAATCACAGCTCTGTCAACCTGTCTTGCTGAAACCAAGACACACTGTAACAATACTGTTTCTTTAACATGGTAGATTTATGACTTTTAACTATAATTTCAAACTACCCTAACTAATAAGGGGAAAAAAGTGTCTGGAGGAGGGGAGAGTCACCTCAGTTTCCAGCTGTGTTTGGAGGCTGGCCTTTGAAGAGCTGATTAAATTGAAATCAGGTCATTAAGGAGGGCACTAATCCAGTATGACTGGTGCCCTTACAAAAAGAGGAAGAGACACCAGGGATACACGTGCACAGAGGAAAGGTCACGTGAGGAGGCAGAGACGGTGGCCAGAGGGGAAGGCCTTGGAAGAAATCAACAGTGTCTGTGGTGTTTTCTTATGGCAGCCCTAGCAAATATACATATCCATCACAAATTCCTAATTAAAACTGTGTATTCATTCAACTGATACCTTTAAATGTACTGACATTAAGTTCACAACTGGTAGGATCTGTGTTTCTGAAAAGCTGACTCTACATTTAGAAACCTATCCTGCCTTTCTGCAGTTAGACATTAACATGTCACACATTTATAATCTTCCACCTATCAATGCCCTGTTCCCTTTAGTAAAACACAGCTCAGAAGAGGCACCAACAAGTGCTTTCCGCTTAATTTCCTGCTTCATTAAGAACTAAATTCCCGCCAATGGTACCATCACTCTTTTGTGTATACAATATGGTACACTAAAGGAAGGCAAATTTTAAGGCATAGTTTTCAAGTCTTCAGCAATATACCTTAAAATGTGACTAAATTAAGTACATTATTATAGACCAAATGAAACCATGTTAACCAAATATAGCTGTAAACTGTAAAATAAACATAACATGAGAATTTAGATATTATCAGATAATCTCAAGAAGAAACTCTAAGTTCTAAATGAAATGCATATTTCAGCTCCTTTTAAAACTAATCAACTAATCAAACCAAAAAAAAAAAAAAAAAAAGCGAAAATAAACCCAGTCCAACAAAATCAAATCATTTGATTTCTTAAAGCATGAATGGCAAAACAGCATAATTACTTTTTTATACATTTTGCCTCAAAACTACAATTATGATTTGCAAACATGATAAGGGCATCTTTTCATGGCTGCCTGTAATATCAGGTCACAGAGAAACAAAGCAATATATTTCCTTAAGACAAAAACTCTCTACCACTATTAACATTAGGATTAATGCTAAGTAAACTATATTTTTAAAGACCAAATCTCACACAATATTATTTTATTCACATTACTAAAAAGGAAAAAATATCAAGTTTTTTTAACACATTATCTCCATTAATTTGAATATAATGTCACAGTGAAAAGGCTACAGTGGTTTCCCACTTAGAAACAAAAACATGTTCAACAAAACAAAACAAAACAAGGCAGACAAGGTGTTTTGTGAAGGGAAATCAGCATGTGCTGGCATTGATTTTACCCTCCAATTTTGGCACACAAGTGTCTTTCAGGTAAGTTTCTTAAGGGTATCCTTGCCAATGTGTACATTTTATGTAAAGGATCATTTTTTCGTCTTTTTTCAGTTACAGGCAATTTTTGTGCTGTGAGATTGGGGGGTGGTGTGTTGTAGGTTTGCTTGTTAACAGACTAAAGGTCACCATACTTCCAAAGTTGGGAAATCTTAATAAAGTATAATTATAACTTAGAAGTGATAAACTTTTCCTTCTCTTTTCCACTGGCATCTAGAGCTCGGATGTAAATTAAAAATAACATCTCGGATGGCCTACGTGATTTTAGACAGGCGATGCAGATCTGGGTCTTCATCCATAAAATGAGAAAACTGAATCAGATGGTCTCCTCCACTTGTAAACTTCAAAGACTGACTCAGCATAAGTTATACGGCTGTACACAGGAACCCTGCAAGCCACCCAAGAGTATTAGATCATAAAGTAATTTTTAAGAAAGCATTTTTATAGACCTAAAAAATATATTAGAAGAGCAAAAAACGGGTCAGATCTCAGACAGACATCTCCAGGAATTAGGGAAGGGGAAAACAATAAGCTCATCTCATTAAGAAATATTTAAGTACCTACTGCACATGATGTTTATTAGGACCTATCAACATTTATAAACACTGACATATAAAGACATAAAAAAACAGTACACCGGCTGGGCACAATGGCTCATTCCTATAATCCCAGCACTTTGGGAGGCCAAGGTAGGCAGATCACCTGAGGTCAGGAGTTTGAGACCAGCCTGGTCAACATGGTGAAAACACATCTCTACGAAGAATTAAAAAAAAAAAAAAAAAATATTAGCCAGGCATGGTGGCTTGCCCCTGTAATCCCATCTACTTGGGAGGCTAAGGTCTTCGTTTGAAACTGGGAAGTGGAGGATGCAGTGAGCTGAGATCACACCACTGCACTCCAGCCTGGGCAACAGAGGGAAACTGTGTCCCCCCACCCCCCGAAAAAAAAGAAAGAAAGAAAAGAAAAAAGAAAAACAGGACACCAAACCAATTATTCACTAGTAACTGAGACTTCTGGCATTAAATTTGTTTCAACTGTGGTGTAAGCCAGGAATCTGCAAACTACAGCCAGTATGTCAAATCCAACCTGTCACCTATTTTTGTGTAGCCCAGAGGTAAGAATGGTTTTCACAAAATGCTTTCTTAAAAAACAGACTATTTATTTGATGATACGGAACACTGACATAATCTCAAGCAATTTTTAAAAGTCTCAGCAAAGCTCTTGAGACTTGAGAGCAGTAAACTAGCATCCATTATACAATGAGTCAACTTTAAGTCCAAGTGTCATTAGCTACCACCTTATTCTTTTTATACCCAAAAGACCTCCGATGAGCAGCCTCACAGCCCACAGACATTGACTTCAGCTTCCTAACCATATAAAAGTCATTATTTACATAGATTTAACTAAGATCCTTCTAAAACATAAAAATACATTAGGAAATAATATGTGTGGAATAACTGAATAAATTACAGTCGAGGTGTATCAACGTTGGAATAAAGTTGGACAAGAAACAAAAACACTGAGAGAACAGAAGATAGGTCATGTTTCTGGTACATAACTGAGCAGTAATCAGTCACAAAATCTAAGGTAAAGCAATGTCAGTCTGGGAAAGAATTAGAAAGTCAGGTATGAAAAATAAAAATCAGCTGAGTGCAGTGGCTCACTCCTGTAATCCCAGATTTCAGAGGCTGAGGTGGGCGGATCACCTAAGGTCAGGAGTTCAAGACTATCCTGGCCAACATGGTAAAACCCCAACTCTACTAAACTAAAAAAAATTGCCAGGCATGATAGTGGGTGCCTGTATCCCAGCTACTTGGGAGGCTGAGACGGGAGAATTGCTTGACCCCAGGAGACACTGGTTGCAGTAAGCTGAGATCGCGTCACTGCACTCCAGCCTGGGTGGCTGAGGGAGACAATGTCTCAAAAATCAATCTATCAATCAGTCAAGAAGTTAGTCTGTCCCACTAGCATAAAAAAACTGCCTTTGTCTGAATAGGAATTAGTATTATAATAGAAAGCTAATGAAAGTTTCTCAAAGAAAACAAAGTAACTTCTTATTCTAGCTTTGGAACAGACATGTTCTGAGAATCTTAAAGACTGGAACAGATGCTAAAGCTTTACAAGGACAGTTAATCACCTGAAGAGATGGGAACTCTGCTTAAAACTGAAATATTATAGGAAGAATAAAGAGAAAAGGATGCCAGGGCAATAAATCCTACCCACAGGAATGTTTATGAAACAGTGTATTAGAAAGACGATATAGTTATTCCTTGGTTCCTATGAGGGAAAAAAACCCTAAGTAGGTAAAACTCATACCAGTAGGTAAATCAAAACATGTGTCCATGGTTTGGTTATATTCAGTAAATTCTTTGGAAGGGCAAGAGTAAAAATGTCCAAAAGATTTTTCAGGTAGCAAAAATATGTGATATAGATCAAGTATCAAAGTATAGTTTAAAAAAAAATTGTAAAGAGATCAACATCCATGCCATAAGGCAATAATAAATGCTTGCTCAAATCAAGCGAAAAAGATCCAAACTAAGTCTGGTACTCAGCTAACAGACTGACACATACATGTGTGCACCCATACAAAACCCAGCTATTAGTAAATATTAGTGAGACCAAAATTATTTTTATAGTATTACTAAGACATTAATTGCCTTTTTCACTACATTGGCATGTGCACCATGTTACAAAGCAGTAGTGGGTAAAACGTCTCACACCTTAGTAGTTACTATGAATCAAGAACTGATGGTATTACTAGTAGTTATTGTATTTTTTCACCACTATGCACTCCAAAATAAATAAACTTCTCTGAATATCCTTGAAGCAGAAAATTATTATTAAAATCTTAATGTTCAACACCTTTTTAATATCCTATGTAACAAGGTACTAAGTACACACAAAGCACTTCTGTTGCATACTAAAATAATGGTTGTCTCAAAAACCCACATTGCAATTGTTTAAACTGCAAGCTGGCCGGGCGTGGTGGCTCACGCCTGTAATCCCAGCACTTTGGGAGGCCGAGGCGGGTGGATCACGAGGTCAAGAGATCGAGACCATCCTGGTCAACATGGTGAAACTCCGTCTCTACTAAAACTACAAAAAATTAGCTGGGCATGGTGGCACGTGCCTGTAATCCCAGCTACTCAGGAGGCTGAGGCAGGAGAATTGCCTGAACCCAGGAGGCGGAGGTTGCGGTGAGCCGAGATCGCGCCATTGCACTCCAGCCTGGGTAACAAGAGCGAAACTCCGCCTCAAATAAATAAATAAATAAATAAATAAATAAACTGCAAGCTGAACTAGCCACTTCGACGTTCATAGGTCAAAGAAAAAATGACAATACAGTTTTTCAGATTGGGGATCTGTCAGACATTTTCTTGCAAATGAAGGAAGTAAAACTGACTTATGGCTGGGTGTGGTGGTTCACGCCTATAAAGCCAAGGCGGGTGGATAACTTGAGGTCCGGAGTTCAAGACCAGCCTGGCCAACATGGTAAAACCTCATGTTTAACTAAAAATACAAAAATTAGCCAGGTGTGGTGGCATGCACCTGTAATCCCAGCTACTTGGGAGGCTGAGGCAGGGGAACTGATTGAATCCAGGAGGCAGAGGTTGCAGTGAGCCAAGATAGCATCACTGCACTCCAACCTGGACAACAGAGAGCAAGTCTTCCAAAATAATTTTAAAAATTAGTAAGTAATATAAATTTCAGTTTTAATATCTGATATAGTTAATATTGATAGCTATAACCCACATAAACAAAAGTTCTTTGGGATCATCAATAAATTAAGATTGTAACAAGACCCTAAGACCAAAATGTTTGAGGCCTATTGATTCCCTCATGGCAATACTGGTGGCAAATATTTTTGTCAAAGAATTTCTCTGGAAAAAATGGAAAACAGGCTCCTTGGCTCACAGTATTGGGCATATTTTAACACAACCTAAATCTTTAGTTTGGCTTCTGTTGTGTTCATATTGGAATACATATTACTTATTCAGTAAGTTTATGCTTAATAAACAAAACAGGTACTTAAAAGCCATAAACATCAGCATACCAAAATTGTAGTTTTGACACAACACATGGCATCTACTGTCTCTAAAACACATTAAAGCAATGAAAATTATAAATTTTCCGAGACTACACTTCTATAAATGAACTTCTACTTGAAAAGGTTAGTTTTTCTATCATGCACACAACAGAAGTTATTACTGAGTACTACACTACACACCAGACACTGTTCTAGGCCCTTAACACTGTAACAATGTGGAAATCCATTAATATAAAAGAACAATGCAGTGAACGGTAGGCTGCATAGCCAAAATGGCCCCATTTCCTACCAAACTTGACGACGAAAAGGTGCAGAGGCGTGTGTGAGCTGCAGTAAAGACGCACTGCTGCCGCCACACCGTCTTTCCTTCTGGTGGGATTCACTCAGCATATTTTTGTTAGTTTTGCCCAGACTCATCACTTGTATTGTGAGAAGGTGTCATTCCTTTCCTTCCAACCAAAACTTGAAACTAGCCTCTCTCTTGCAGCATTTATTTCCCAAGAAAACACATTCAAGACTCCAAGCACTGGGTAGCGTTCTTTATCACATATACAGCAACAAAGAATGCAGGTCTTTGGTACTGAAGAATTGATTCATTATATACTCAGCCTGTTTGCTACATAAATGGGGGGACGGGGGGCGGTGGGGGTGGCCTAGCTCAGCCAAAAAATCTGAACTTCTTTACAGCCAGATTTCCAAACCCATCCCACTGTACCTTGAGGACACGTAAGAAAGAACAGACGAGATACAGGGAGTGAACGAGCTAGAGAACAGAGGCACATGTGCTTAATAATGGCAAGGAGCTCGCCTACACTCACACTGCCATTCCTGACCTCATCAACAATTGCCGTGGCTATATCAGCATAAGATGTCAGAGCTTTCCTTCTTTTCAGATTCCTTGCCTATGAACCTCTTTGCCAAGAGCAGGCCTAGCCTAGGCAAAACTGAGTAAGCAGAGCTCCCCCTATGCTCTCCTACCAAGCCCTTCCCTGGATCAACCTTTTCCTTACCAATCACCTCAAAATTCAGCACTATTTGGCTCATGAGACTCTCTGCCTTGACAACGTCCTCATCCCCACCTTCTCCTGAGCCCAAATCTGAACCCCCAACACCCCAACACAAGCTGAGCCCCCTGCCCTCTTCAAACAGACTTACATTCCAAGTTTTCTCTGCTACCTCCCCAACCCTCAGCGCCACCAAGTCTATTTCATTCTTTAAAGCCAGACAGGTGACAGGCTGGACAACCTAATAGAACAAAATGGTAATGAATAATAGCTTAACGTTTTGCTTTCCAAGGAACTGACTGGTATCACAATAAAGACATAAATACAGTTTTAACTCATTTCTTCCTCAAACTGAGCAATATTAAGTACCTTAGTATTTTTAAACATGAAAAGGTGAATACTGTGCACAACAGTTTAGGAGTCTGTGGTTTATCCAACTAAAGACATTCTGATAATCTGTACAGAATGAAATATTTAAGAGAAACAGCCCCCAAAGTCCATAAAGTACTCTCAAAATCCACGTCCTTCTGCATCAGTTCCCCAGAGCTACTGTAATAACCACTACAAACTGGGCCACTTAACATTACAACAGAAACTCACTGTCTCATATTCTACGGCTAGAAGCCCGAAGTGAACCATGCTGGCAGCCGCGATGCCTCCAACATCTCTAAAAGAGAATCATTTCATCCATAAAGAGAATCATTTCATCCATCTTCCAACTTCTGCAGCACCAGGCTTTCCTTGGCTTGTGGCAGCAGAGCTCCAGTCTCTGCCTCCAGCGTCACATGGCCAACATGCTTTGTGTGTGTCTCCTCCTCGTGTGGTGTGTCTAAATTGTTTTTTATAAAAACCCCAGTCACACCGGAATAGGGCCCATGCTAATAACACATCATCTTAGCTTGATTTACAAACATCTTATTTCCATTCCACATAAGTCACATTCACAGGTACCGGGAGTCAGCATCTCAACACATCTTTGTGGGGACACAATTCGTAATACCTTCTAGCTTTCGAAACTTTCCTACTAATCAACTCCAAAACTTAAGCGTCGTGTGGGTCAATGCAGATTTCCAGCTTAGAAAAAAATAACTCAAGTATATTTCACTCTTTCAGGCTGAAAAAGATAACAGATTTGAAGGTATGATTCCCAATCTAAACAGACCCATCCTGTACATCTCCTCAGAAGCTAGACTACTCATTAAGCAATAAAGGTTGAAGAGTAAGCTAACCTCAAGCTAATTTCTTCTTGCCTCGACTGCCAAACTTCTACTTGAAGGGGGGCTGCTCTAGCCAAGTTCCGGATTAGCTTGACAGTAAAGTATACCATAAACTAAGTGGCTTAGAACAACAGAAATTTATTGTCTTACAGTCTGAAAGTCAGAAATCCAAAATCAAGGTGTTTGCAGGGCCACGTTCCCGCTGACAGTGCTAAGGATCTGTTCCAGGCCTTTCTCCTAGCTTCCGTACTGTCTTAGTTCATTGTGACTACTGAAAAAAAAAAAAAAAAAAAAATCACACCTTAGACAGTTTTTTTCTCAAGTTCTGGAGGCTGTGAAGTCCAAGCCCAAGGTGCAGCAGACACAGTGTCTGGTGAGGGCTCTCTGCGTCACAGACAGTGCCTTTTGGCTGTGTCCTCCTCACACTATGAAGGAGCCAGGGGTTCCCGTCAACTTCTTTTATAAGGTCACAATTCTATTCATTGATGGCAAAGCCCTGAAGTCTTAATCACTTCCAAAAAAGCTCCACCACTACAACAGAGATCAGGTTTCAACATAAATTTTGGAGGGACACACTCAGACCACAGAGCTTGCTTGTAGATGTACCACTCTAGTCACTTTGCCATGTTCTCCCTATGTCTTCATTCTGTTTTCCCTATGTGCCCAAATTTTCTCTATTTTTTTTAGTAAGAACTCCAATCATACTGTATTAGGATCTACCTAAATGATCTCATTTTAACTTGAGTATCTCTGTAAGGATCCTATTTCCAAATAGGATTACACTCTGAAGTATTGCAGGTTAGGACTTCAACTCAGGAATTAAGGGGGATACAATTCAATCTATAATAACCACACTAAGCTAAGAAAGCCTGGGATGACAATTAGAGACTCCATCATTGCCCCTTCCATGCTGTAGAAGACAAGTACAGACAAGGGTAACAAAAGCCTTGCCTCTTACCTTCAGTCATCTGTCTACCTTGGTTATCAGAGAATTCCCTTAAAACAAAAAACAAAACGAACACTAATAATGGTAACTATGATGGCACTGATGCATGGGAACAATCAATTTAACTGCTGTAGGAGGTTGAATGTATTACTAGTTGAGAATTTAAGCATTCTTTTTTCTCGCAAGAGAGTTATGCACCCCCATCTGAACAACTTGGACTTTGGCTATGTGACACCATGAGGCCAATGGAATATTCCAGAAGATGTGATACACACTATATCCAATCACAAGATTTAAGATACACTGCAAGTGTCTGCCAGCTCTCTTGCTCTTTTCTTCTGCCATAAGAATGATCATGCCCTATATGGGGCCTACTTCAACAGCCTGGCTCCCCAAATGAGCAGACACAGGGAAGAGAGCCACAGTCAACCCACCTTATCTAAATACACAGTGAAAAGGAACCTTTTACTATTGTAAACCAGTAAAACTGTCTACTAACAGAAAGAAAACCAGTGCACCTTACGACAGTACTTTCACTGCACACATCTCTAGGGAATATAATCTAAAAACAAAAAGGAACCACAGAGAAATTTCAAGCTGCTTTTGGTAGTCTCAATAATAGTTTTATTAGTGTTATTAACTTGTAACCTTTTACAAATATAGAACGGGTAAGAAATTATGTTAAATTTATAAAACAAAATTTGCAGAAGGGAAAAATACGTTCAAATACAGAAGAAGAAAACCCTTTTCATGTTTGCTTCACGGCACAGAGCTGCACTCCTCAAGCCGGCTAACTGCAGGATACACAGCAATATGCCAGGGCGCATAGAGAGCGAGAGGATGCATGTACCACATTATCCTAGAGCAATCTTTCTTAATGGTAAATAAGCTTGATCATTTTACTTTTATTTTAAAATTTGTATGTGATGGAGCTGAATGCATAAAAAATATTTTAAAACTTATATTCACATAATACAAATGCTGCTTTAAAATTATAATATCCTATATATTTGAACTGAATGAGTGGGAACTCATGATTTATTTCTCTTGCTAAAACTATGCATTACCTAGTTCTAAAAATGCCTGGAACCAATTAATGAAAATCCAATAGTAATAAGCCCCTCATGTCTAGATAGTAGTCTCTTATATAAACAACTAAAAGGAACCAGAACTCCTTAAAGAAATGGCCAATGTCAGCGCTGAAGCAAGAAGCATAGAACATCTTGTCCAGCAAATAAGCAGGAAAAAAAAAAAAAAAACCACCAAAGACCAATGGTATAACATCAAAAGACACGGGAGTCCCTTGCAGTTGCCTCCTAACAGCCAAGGCTCGATAACCAGAGTATAATAAAAATACCACAGATTAAAACATCCTAAACATAGTTCTCAACCCGTAAGATTATAAAAATAAAATCCACATCACGATCCTCCTGAGAGGTTACTAGGTACCACCAACTTATTATTCTAAAAACTGACAATGAAAACACCATAACAGGATAGTACTAAAATCCCTTAGCGCCTCTGAGTTTTTCAGCAACCATTTTATTACCTTTTTAACTTCCTTATCTAATTTTCCAACATGGGTTTTCAAAATTCTTCACTTTCCTCCAGGACTCCTTCTTACCAAAAGTCCTTCAATTTCAGGTGAGATCTAAAGTAAAAGTTAACAAAACTTTCTTGACATTTTGTTCACTTCAAAATCTTCATTTCTAATCACCCTAATATATAGTAACTGTCAGTAGTAGTAACTAATATAAAAGAGAATGGATTGTCTCTACCACAGAATCGAATAGATCCTCCAAGTATACTAACATAACACTAGTAAAACTACTAGCCCTTTATAAAGAAATTTAATTCAGTGGTTAATAAAAATCAATAGCTCTTCTCTGCTCCAGTAGTAAGCACCTATAAATACAAGGACAAAATATTCCCTTTATAAGAGCAAAAACTATTAAATATTTAGAAAAAATTAACAAAGGCACAAAATTTGCGTGAAAGTTATAAGCAAAGGAAAAAGTATGCCATGTTTTGAGGAGACACAGTAAAATACTTCCTTGAAACCGATGATGTTAATTCAATTTCCTATTAACATTTCCGTAGTTTTTACAATTGGGTATGGAATTACATGGAAAGGTAAATTACTTAAAATAAGCGGGAAAGAGTTATCATGTAAACAGTGAAGGACAGGTAACATAGCCCGAGCAGGGAATAAGTTCAGTGGGAAAAGGATGGACTGTGTACATAACTGTACTGCCACAAACGACTATCTGGAAGGAAAAGTGGGCCCATATATTTCACCATAGATAAAAATAAATTTCAAATAGATTTAGTAATTAAATATTTTAAACAAATGTGTATATTGCATATGTGTGTATGAATGGGCACATATATACAAAAAAATTTAAATATATTACATCTTATCAAAAGACTAGTGGCTACATCTCCAATCTAGAGACCAGTAAAAAAACCTTTTAAACCAAGAGTGGAAACTCAAAAACCATACAAGAAAACAGCTATATCTGAGTATATGAAGATTCAGTTATCAGAGAAATATGAAAGTAACAAGGAGCAAAATCCCACCTATTAAAAGTGATTAAAATTGTAAAGGCCTACAATGCCTATTTTTGGAAGGAATGTGGGGAAAAAGACTTTTTTGCAATATACTTGAAATGTCTTTTTTTTTTTTTTTTTTTTTTTTTTGGGAAAAATCTTGCATCCTCTCTTAAAATTAAAAACACCAGAATTGCTTTATATTGTAAAAACTGCCAGTCACAGTAACGTAATGCAAGTAATTATACCCTACACCCTAAAGAAACAAAAGAAGTTCCTAAAGACGTTTATTTTAGAAGCAATGGTTTTTAGTGGCTTTCCCCAACAAAGGAAATAAAGTGAATGTCCACTAAAAGGCGAATAGCAAAATAAGGTTATGTTATATTCACACCAAAGGTTATGGTTATTAAACCCAATAAACTGAAGGGAGGGAGCAGACAGAAGGTATAATCACATTTATGCATTTAGATAAAAGAATTATGTATATAGGCTGGGTATGGTGGCTCACACCTGTAATCCCAGCACTTTATGAAGCCAGAGGATCATTTGAGGCCAGGAGTTGAGACGAGCCTGGGCAACATAGCAAGACCCCATCTCTACCCCCACCCCTCCCCCCAAAAAACGAAAAACCATGCACATGTAAAAGTAGAACAAAGATTTTTGTGTTACCAGTTTTGCTTTTGACTTTATCAGCTCTAAGTAACTCTGTTACGAGTCACATAATTAACTCCAAGATCAACAGATCTTCATACTCCTGGAACCCAACCCCTTGTCATTCCCAGCATTTGAAATACTGAAAATGAGAACAGTCTTTAAAATCTCAGTATTTGGCCTTCCTGACTCTCCCTCTTCTACCTATTCCACTGAATTTTCTTCCTGCCATAATAAACATGTAGACAACTGACTTTTTTCCTTTCTCTGTTCTTCATTCTTTACTCTCTGACTTAAGAATCCCATCCAGTCTGTGGAATTAGAAAACTCCTCTTTCCTATTAAGTAATCCTCTGTAACACATCCTATGATCTTTCCCATTGTGGCTGACTGATGCACAACTCTGTCTACAGGTCCTGTCAGAATCTCATAACTCAGCATCAAGTGGGGAAATTTGTGTCTTATACCCCAAAATCTGTTTCTCCCCTTGCCATCCCTATTACCATCACTACTATTAACATTTACCAGGCTTTAAACTTTGGTATGGATTTGGACTCAGCCGCCTATCTCAGCTTTTACCTGCAATCCTCTAATTTTAATGTTCTAAAATGTATACCTCTTACAGCCACGTCTTTCTACAGTACCTATCACCTGTATTATTACAATAGCCTAAGAGTCTCCTAAGTTCTCCAGTCTATGGTTCCAAAGTACCTATCTAGCCATACAATACCACCTTTAAATGTACTTTACTCTTCTGGTGAGTATATTGGTAAAATTCTAACATGTTCCACAAATTTCCATTTTTCTGCTTTTAGCTCTGTTTCAACTGCAGCTGTTGAAATTCTTCTATTCTTCTTCAAATATTCTCTCCTTATGATGCCTATTCAAATGTCAACATTAAAGATGTCTGGCTGCTTTCCGCCTGTACCACTAAGTGCAGTTTTATTACTCTTCTCAAAATCAGACAATAGTAAAAAGATTATTAGACCAGAATTCAGAACACTGACATTTTCTTTTTAATGCTACTGGCTTTTGACATTAAGACATTACATCAAGTCATTTTAAGTTCCCTGAGCCCCACGGTGACATGAGTCACCATGCCGGACCAACAAGAGATTTTTTTTTTTTTTTTTTTTTTTTTAAATAAATACATAGGGCTGGGCATGGTGGCTCATGCCTGTAATCCCAGCACTTTGTGAGGCTGACGCAGGCAGGTCAGCTTAAGTCAAGAGTTCAAGACCAGCCTGGCCAACACGGTAAAAACCCCGTCTCTACTAGAAATAAAAAAAATTAGCTGGGCATGGTGGCAGGCACCTGTAATCTCAGCTACCTGGGAGGCAGAGGCAGGAGAATCATTTGAACCCGGCAGGCAGAGGCTGCAGTGAGCTGAGATCATGCCATTGCATTGCACTCCACCCTGGGCAACAAGAATGAAACTCTATCTCCCAAAAAAAAAAAAAAATGAATGAATATATAGAAGTGCTGATTTTCTTTAAGCTGATAAACTAAACTTTCCTGCTCTTTTACAAATGCAAAATTAATTGGCAGGCAACATTTATAAAATGTCTTTTTAAAAAGGAAGGTAGGGGGCTGTGATAGTTAAGACACAGGCAAGGCAAATTCACCCTCTCTGTCCCTCCCACCCTCCTCTGCATGAAGCTTGGACACCTTTCTCCTCCTGCCCTTGGACATCACAACTCCATATTTTCTGGTCTTTGGATGCCACGATTTGCACCAGCAGCTCCCCAGGCGCTCAGGTCTTTATCCTCAGACTTAAGAGTTGTAACAAGGGCTTCCCTGGTTAGGAAGCATTCAGACTTGGACTGAGACCTCTCTGGGTTTCTCCAGCTTGCAGACAACCTAGGTTGGTCTTCTCATCCTCCACTAACACAAGAGCCAATTCCCACAGTAAATTCACACACACAATTTTTTCCGCTTCTGTGAAGAGCCTGACTAATGCAGGATTGAAAATGACACCTTGCTCCTATAACCTGTAATTATGAACTTACTAAAAGAATTGGGGGGAGGGGGGGGGGGGTGCGCTTGAGAACCACATAAACCTGCAATATCTTGTCAAATCAAAAAACAAGAAAGTTACAAAAAATTGCTAGGAACTTGTCAAAAGGATACAGGAGCCAACCTGAGGCCAATTTGCACACTGATACAGAAAATAATGCAATAACCTAAAACATAAATGTGCTTAAATCCATGCATTCATAGGATAGGCTATTTCAATGGCAGTTACATAATGCTGGCTATTTTTTGGGATTTTGGTATTTCACAAAAAAAAATGTTTTTGTGTCTAGTATTATATAGCTGCTTAGATCTCATCCACACACTTTTACTTATTTGTAATTAATTTTTTAATCTAAATGTAAGACTCTACAAATAATTCCTGTTATAAATTTTAATCAACTGTTGCAACAGTGCCTGATAAAGTGGCAGTCATTATCTGAAAGTTTCACTGTTAAAAATAATGGGGCCAGGCACAGTGGCTCATGCCTGTAATCCCAGCACTTTGGGAGGCTAAGGTGGGCGGATCAGCAAGACCATTCTGGCCAACATGGTGAAACCCTATCTCTACTAAAAAAAAATACAAAAATTAGCCGGGCGTGGTGGCAGGCCCCAATAGTCCCAGCTACTTGTGAGGCTGAGGCAGGAGAATCGCTTGAATCCAGGAGGCGGAGGTGGCAGTGAGCCAAGATCACACCACTGCACTACAGTCTGGGCGACAGAGTGAGACTCCGTCTAAGTAAATAAACAAATGTCAAACCTCAAGAAGGGGTAGCAACAAAATAAAAAAGTGTTACAAGTAATTGGCCTATATAATAAAATAAATATGGGTAGAAAAGGAAAATAAAACTTAGACAAGAATGATGACTAGTAATTAATGAGGGTAGCAAATTGTATTTTCACCTAAAAAAAAAAAAAAAAAAAAAAAAGGCTCGTCCTATATGTGATGTTGCTGAGTTCCATAAAGACAAATATCAGGCAGCACGAAGTAATATAAAGAGCCCTGGACTGAGTCAGGAGACCTCTGTTCTAGTCCAAGGCCTCAGTTTCATCACCTGTAATATGAGGGTAATTAATTATATAATCTGAAAGGGCTCCTCTAGCTTTAACACTGAGTGATCCTAAAGGTGAATTTAGAAAGAATCAATCACGTGTAAGATTTTTGTTAACATTAAGGTTTCACTGGTAACACTGGGAACAGCAGGAGGGAACAGGCTTGAAAATAATTTTCATAGGGATGTAATTATATCCTCAATAAAAAGAATATAAACAAAATTTTAAACTGCAAAAAGCAATTGCTTCTTAACTTTTAACTGCTAGAAAGGTTTTTAGGATATATCAGCCTTAGTACCATTATGATCTAAGCTGAATTAGTAATGAGTAACCCAAATTATGAGCAAAAAAGACCTATTCACCTTTGGCCAGACTGCCCAAGTAAATCCAGAAAATAGTACACCTTTGGGCTGGTGATTACTTTAAGTGATAAAGTGCCGTAACTGTCCCTGATTAAATAACTGAACAAAGAATAAAATGACAAGAAAAATGATTATTTAAATGTAATATGCAATAAAACAATAGGTGTGGTTGTGATATCCTTCTGTGTTAATGAGCACATTTTCCCTTCTCAGTTTTTTCTGGTTCTCTCAAAATAGAATCTGGCTTCTCCTTCTGAAACTAAAGCTAACTGAAAGGGAAAAAAAAAATTTTTTTCAGTGACACATAGTAACATTTTTTTGAAAAAGTTCAGCTGATATTCTACTTTATATTTATTTATTCTTTTATACATCATTGCTTATGCTGATGTTAAGGTTCTTACCTGGCAATCTTAACACTCCAAGGATATGAGGACCAATAAAGATATCTCTACAATCAAGAGTCTGTTAAAAATCTATTTTTAAAAAATGTAAAGATATGAAACTGTCAATGGATTGTTTTTTAAAGCTTTTCTTAAATGCAAATTACCTAAAGTTATTATAAAAAAAAACTTGGCATACATGCAAGTCCATTACTTAGTCATTTGAACATTTCACCTTGGAGAGACAAAAATAAAGCAACCTGGATGGGAACAAAACCTGTCCTCGGCTAGTCTTAAGATGGATGTAATAACAACGTGTCTTTGAGATAGAAATCTTTGACGGAAAACTTTCATTTACTTAAATTTTTCCTTTTGATTTTGGTATTATGATGGTAAATAACAGAAATCACATAGATATACAGATAACACTTCAGGGTTCTATTTTGATCATGAGCTGTTTTCAGCAATTTTATCCATCTACTTTACCTTGTCCATCATTTTTTCAGAGAGACTTACACATTAAGATGTTTAAAAATAGGCGAGGTGTGGTGGTTCACACCTTTAATACCAGCACTCTGGGAGGCAGAGGCAGAAAGATCACTTGAGCCCAGGAGTCCTACACCAGCCTGGGCAACACAGCAAGACTTCATCTCTACAAAAAATTTTTAAAAATTAGCCTGGCATGGTGGTGTATGCCTATAGTCCTAACTACTCAGGAGGGTGAAGTGGGAGGATCGCGGGAGCCCAGGAGGTTGAGGCTGCAGGATGCCACGGTCGCATCACTGCACTCCGGCCTGGGGAACCGAGCCAGACCCTGACTCCAAAGAAAAGGTATTTTATAATGAAAATACAACTACTAATTACAGGACGTTGTCTTCAGTTCATTATTATATAGATGTAAACCAGCTCCTGCAAAAATTTAAGACTAACTGAACTGTATTGTTTTGCTTGGGTAAAACTGTCTATGTTCCATGATAGAGGCCAGGTATCTTACTTAAATACTGTTATAACCACGTAAAGTTGTTAATATTTGTTTTGTTATTGATTTGTTTAAATAATGGAGTATATAAAAAATATATACTCTCCTCTAGGAAGACACTGATACTAAAATTAGAAGTTAAGGAGGATTTGCTGTTTAAGTAGCTGGTACACAGCATGAAACCCACTTGATTGTTCACCACTAAATTCCTCTCTGAGAGGCATAAACACACAATTGTAATTCTACCAGCTCCAAAGTCAGCATACAACACAATTTTCTCCCAGACCAAAATGCCTTATTTAGACAGCAGTCATATAAAATTCTTACAACAAATGGTTAGAGCTAGGCCCAACACAGCACTTTTACTCTGAGAAAGTTCCAACATATACAAATGGTGACTTAAACAACAACAACAAAAAAAAAACTATTGCAATCCATTTTAAAGTGATAAAAAGACAAAAGACCAAAAAAAAAGCCAAAATTTTGGTTGCTAGAAAAATACCAAAGCCTTATAACATCAAGTAATTTCATGCTATTTCTAAAATGAATTTAATAATTGAAGTGCTTCCAAAAAAAAAAAAAAATGCCAACAGAGAGAAAATGAAATTAATGGTTAAAAAATCTTGCATCTTGTAATTACAAATTATATTTTAATATTAATATTTTACTTTTCTCTCATCCCCACTCACACCCAATTTAATCTGACATATACATACATCTAAAAATCGAGGCTATCAGAATAACTTTCCTACGAGCAAATTAACAGAGGACAGAAAATAAACTGGTATTTATAACAGTTATACCTAACACTGAATATTACAGGACTGTACTTTAATAGGACTATACTTGTCTCTCAAAACTTTATGAAAGAACCATAAAATCCTGTCACAGTGCTTTCTAATCCAACAACTGCCTAACAGACCATTACCAAATTCCTAAGTTACAGACTACAATTTAAAATAAATTCTAATCAATCCAATCATGCTAATAATAACTGCATAAAACTCATACAGCATGGCTTTTTTGAAAAATAAATACATTGAAAAAAGTGTCCTAAGCCATACTCCACATGACTGGTCAGTTAAAAGAGTGGAAACAGACTCCAATAATTTCCTCTAATAGCATTTTTGAAAACTTGCTCAAAATTAGCAATTCCAGGAATTCCATCTCCCATTCATCATACCTGAATCTGAGCATACTCTTAAATGATGTATCCATCCCCTCCAAATGTATTAGAAGTGACCTTAGTCTTTGCTATATCACACTTTGAAATAATCAAATTAGAATGTATATTTTGTCTTCACGCTTTTATTTACTTACACTTATCTTTCTGCATCCTACGTAGCTCAGAGCTTAATACACAGGCAGGAAAATGTTACTGATGAGCTCTTTAAACTATTTTCAAATGTGAAGAAATCAATCTGATGAATGGCACAAAAAACCCAACATATTAACAGGAATCTGACTTCACGAAATCCCATCCATGAGTCTTTACTTTTCCAAAACATTTTACTATAAAAATTTTCAAACATTTCGAAAAAAATGAAAAGAAAATCCACACAGCTACCACTTAGATTTTTAAATTAACATTTCCTTCTATTTGTTTTAATACATCTATTCAAAGAACTTGCAGTCATCAAGTATCCTTCTCCTATAAATACTGCAACTTGCCTAATGGTTATTTATTTATTTTAAAAAAAGAAAAAACTTGGCCAGGCATGGTGGCTCATGCCTGTAACCCCAGCACTTAGGTGGCCTAGGGCAGGCAGATCATGACGTCCGGAGTCTGAGACCAGCCTGGCCAACATGGTGAAACTCCGTGTCTACTAAAAATACAAAAATTAGCCGGGCGTGGTGGCACAAGACTGTAATCCCAGCTACTTGGGAGGCTGAGGGAGAATCATTTGACCCAGGAGGTAGAGGTCGCAGGGAGCCGAGATGGTGCCATTGCATTCCAGCCTGGGTGGCAGGTGAGACTCCATCTCAAAAAAAAAAAAAAAAAGAGAGAGAGAGAGGGAAGAAAAGAAAAAACTGATATTGGATGTATACTGGCTATACCATTCAGTGAGTTTTGACAAACATATATTCCTGAGTAACCTAAATCCCTAAGAGAATACAGAATACTGCCAACACCTCAGAAAGCTCCCACACGCACTTTCCCACTGAATTCCTGTCCTCGCCACTCATTCATTCCTACCACCTGCCAATCTCTTTTCTCCCCTTCACAGTTTTGCCAGCCCCACCCCACACGTACAATAGATGAGGTCTGCCTGTTTTAAAGACATCCTATATCTATATATACAATCACACACGATGGCTTGTTTTGTGTACGACTACATTCAGTCGGCATAATATTTTAGAGTAATCTAAGCTGCTGCAGACATCAATGGCTTGGTTCCCTCCTAGTGCTTAGTGGTATTCCACTGCACACACACAGCAACTTGATAATCCATTTTCTTGGTTTATAGACACCCAAACTGTTTCCAGGTTAAGGGTCAATCACCTATTTTAGCAGAGTTTATAAACCGAATTTGGTACTCCACCTCTATGGGTATTTCCTTCCTGGGATTTCCTCTTTCCCTATGCTAGATTCCATTACTCTGTAGCGCAGCGGTAGGTCTGAACAATTCTCTAATTCCCCTGCCAACAGGAACCTGTCCTCAGGCAAAGGGGCACCAGAAGAGGGAAACTCCAATGCCATTCTCTTCCATTAAGAACCCAATCCAGTCTGGCTTCTACTTGTTTCAGGTTTGTTCTACAATGCCCTGATGTTTCTTTTTCATATGCTATCCAGAGACTGGAGTTACTAGTGTGGGAGGATTTGTTACACAGGGTCGACTACTCCATTTGTGGATTGGATCTCTCTTCTGAGCACACTTGTTCAACACTGTCATTGGCCTATATTTTTGGTGTTCGCCTCAACCCTCACCAGCTAGACTGAGCCAGTTTCTTTCATTCCAACAAAGCTAAGCTAAAGCAGAAAAATGAGGCCTCCGGGAACTGAAGAGCGTAAGAAAAAACCCGTAAGACAGAGCTGGAGAAGTGCATCCTAGAATTCCTCCCATGAAGGAACACAAGTCCCAAATTCATCCCAAGATGTGCATGTAGAACACACCAAAGCAGCCCACTGCAAAGGTCTGAGAACTGAATACACAAATCACCTCAGCTTCCAGTCTAGCGCCCGCGGGCTCAGTGAGGAAGCAGACTCATAGCAGCTGAGCTGAGCGAAGGCTGTGGAAACTGAACTGACATCGAAAGCACTGCCCACGGGGACCACAGAACTTGGGAGTCTGGGCCTACCAATGTTAACTGCCTCCTTTCATTTAAAAACAACAACATTCTCTATCTAGGAAGAGTACAGATGAGGAAAATTTGATCATTCTCAGAGGAAGACAGTAACAGATATTAATCCTGAGATGATCCAGCTGTCAGAATTCTCAAAGATGCCCTTGAACGGACAGGAAAGACAAGTTCTCAGAAGTAGACCCTATAAAAAAAACCAAATGCTATAAACTTCGTAACTAAAAAAAAAGGGAAAAAATTATAAGACAAATGGAAGTACAGAAAAAGGATGGCAAACACTGACTATAATCTTCCTGAATGAAAGATTACACATAGATGACAATAAAATCCTAAGTTTTAATAAAAGAACATTTTCACAAAATAACAATGTATATCTTTAGCTCTCAAAAGTAATGAAAAAAATCTGGAGACCTGTTATCAAGGTGCTTTCATTCCTATCATTCTATGAGCACCTGAGGTCCACTGATTCTCCTCTATACAATCTGGGTTACACAAAGTTTAAAAGAATGCAGGAGTGCAAATGAGGAGATCCAGGTCAAGTATTGCTTCTGTAACTACGACAAATAAAGTATATAATGTGGAATCATTTCTCTAAACATTAGTCCTTCATTTGTAAAACGAGGCCTGAACTCAACAGAACTTACTTAGCTCTGTAACACAGTCCCAATATCTAATTTTAGGAACCCTCAGAAAGTCATTCCAGTCTCCCCAGATATTAGATTAGCCGAGTCCACACAAGTACCTTTTACATTATCTAGCAGCCACATGAAAAAGTTAAGAAGAAACAGGCAGAATTTATTCTAAAATTATTTTACATAAACCAACATATTTGGGTTATAATTGCTTATGACAATAAAATTAAGATTTCTTTTTTAAAAAAATTAAGTCTTCAAAATCCAGCACACATTTTTACATTTACAGCACATCACAATTCTGACAAGTCATACTCCCAAGTGTTTAACAGCTACGTATTTCTAGCGGTTATCACACTGGACAAGTCTAAATACAGAAGTGAAATGGTGGGGGAGGGGACGCAAAAGCAAACGGGCCAAGGTGTCTCAATATGGGTGGTCTGTCTACACAAGCTGTATGTTCAGGTGACAACGAAAGTGTCTGCCCTGCTACATGGCATGGGGATGGAGCAATGGAAGTCTGTTTTCTGAAATCAACTTCCACCTCTCTAATGTTACTAAAGCCCACAATGTTTTGTTTTGTTTTGTTTTTTTAAATAATGGTTTTCTCACCAATGAAACAGATATTAACAACTTTACATGGTTATAGCAATATTTAAGTAAGACACCTACTCTCTATCATGGAACATATACAGCTGACCCTTGTACAAAGCAGGAGTTAGGGTGTCAACCCATACAATCAAAAATCCACATATAACTTAATGACTTCCCGTAAACCTAAGTACTAACACCTAGTTATGACCAGAAGCCTTACTAATAACAGAAACACAACACACATTTTACATGTTTTAGGTATCAGATATTGTATTCTCACAATAAAACACGCTAAAGAAAATGTTATTTTAAAAAATCATAAGGGGAATATATTTACCATTCATCAAATGGAAGTGAACCATCATGAAAGGTCCTCATCCTCTTCACGAGGCTGAGGAGAAGTTGGTTAAGCTGTCTCAGGGGTGGGAGAGGAAGAGAAGGTGAAAGGAGAGGCAGGAAAGGCAGGCATACTAGGTATAATTTATATTTTTAAAAAACTGAGTAGAAGTAAACCCACACAGTCCACACCTTGTGTTGTTCAAGGGTCAACTATACTAACCCTTCCATTTTAGGGTTGACTTTTATTCAACTGGCCAGGCACAGTGGCTCACGCCTGTAATACCAACACTTTGGAAGGCTGAGGCAAGTGGATCACGAGGTCAGGAGTTCAAGACCAGCCAGACCAAAATGGTGAAACCCCATCTCTATTTAAAATAAGACAAAAATCAGCTGGGCGTGGTGCCGCAAGCCTGTAATCCCAGCTACTCAAGAGGCTGAGGCAGGAGAATTGCTTGAGCCCAGGAGGTGGAGGTTGCAGTGAGCCAAGATTGTGCCACTGCCCTCAAGTCTGGGTGACAGAGCAAGACTTAAAAAAAAAAAAAAAAAATACATACACATACACACACACACACACACACACACACACACACACACACATAAACTAATCAAAATGGTTTCTGCATCTTTCTCTTCTTACACATCTAAAGTACCTCTCAGTAATCTGTTCTTTAATCACAAGCCCTTATGCTCTAAGTCACTTTTTAAAATACATCAAGTTGTAACAAGCTCAAAATGATCCCATTAAACATCCGACAGGAAATGAATGTCTAATATTTAAAGGACTGTGAAATAAGAACTTTAGCATCCCAACCTTTTTGTTTTAGAGATCCTCCTTACAGGTGCCAGTAAATCACAGGAAAAGAGAGAAAACAGGCATGATGAAGGATTTCTGTTCCTATGAACCAGGATTAAAATAAAAAGACATAACTAAAATTAAATGGCTTAAGAAACAGGACAGAGGTTGAAGAAACAAACAGAACCTGTATAAATCCAGAAGTTCCCGTCCATTACACACCAACCTTAGCATGTTAATTTCTCTCTCAAGCTAGAATTTTTTTTTTTTTTTAAATCATGCAACATTATCCACTGGACGGACGGATGAATGAAAATAAAAAGGAATGAGGAAAAAAGTCTTCAAACGGCTTCAATACACCAATGAAATAAGAAATGGCCTTCAGTTTTATGACCATGCTATCCAACTCTAAATGGTTAAAATCTAGTAAGACCGAATTTAATACAGCACACCCAAAGAAAATTAGGAAAACCTAAAAATAAGCCAGATAATACTCAGTGAGAGGACACTCTGTGTTTTAGCATTACCATGTGAAACATCTCTTGTGGGTGTACATCCTTGCTCTCATGCTACTCTGTTTCTCCAGATAAGAGAGCTAGTATTTTATTCCTGGCTGAATAGTGTCTATACTGAAAATTTATAGAACAGACAGAAAAATTATTTGAAGCATGAAAAATGTTTTAAAATAAAAACAGTAATTCACCATAATAAGTTCTATTACAGTTAATGTAAGTTGAGCACCCCAATCCAAAAATCCAAAATCCAGAATGTTCCAAAATCCGCAATTTTTGGAGCACTGACATAACACCACAAGCAGAAAATTCCACACTTGATCTCATGTGACAAGACATAGTCAAAACTCTGGTTCATGCACAAAATTATTTAAAATACTGTATAAAATTGTCCTCATGCTATATATATAAGGAGTATATGAAACATAAACTTCATGTTTAGACTTGGATCCAATCCCCAAGATAACCTCATTATGGATATGCAAATACTCCAAAATCCAAGTAGATATGAAATCTGAAATACTCTGGTCCCCAGCATTTTGGATAACCAATGCTCAACCTGTATAAAGATTAAATCCATGTAAGAATCAAGTTTTCTTTGCCTTTCAAGTGATGCCACAGTCTTTCAAGGCTTCCATTTAGGCTCAGTTGTTTCAGCCTCTAATGACAAAGATACAAGGAATCAGGTAAATATAACTCCAATTTGTGTGTGCTCTGCTTTTATTTTTAAAAATCCGAGTAGAAGTGAACCCACGTAGTCCACACCTGTGTTGTTCAAGGGTCAACTATACTAACCTTTCCATTTTAGGGTTGACTTTTATTTGCTTGTTTATTAAAAACATATAAACTAATCAAAATGGCTTCTGGCATTTCAAGTCTAAAGACTAACAGCTGTTTGGGCTAACTCTCTTACTGTTGATTTGAGAATCAGTTTTCGGGAGGCATACGTTCTCACTCAAATGAAATGGTTCACACAGTATCATGTGACAATGTTTCATTCTTCACAGTTAATAATACCACTTCATAATCACGACAGTGAAAGATTAAAAATGACAATAACAAGGAACTTTCCTAGAGGAAACAAATTAATCTGCAGGTGCTCCATTTATGGAGTAGGCACCACACTCTTTGTTCCCCGCAACCTGTTGGTAGGGTCACGACTCCTTGAGGTCTGGCAAGTCATAACTTAATTCCTTCAGTTCTTTTCTTAAATAATCAAGTTCTGAGAGAAGAGATGTTAACAAAATACAGCAGGGCAGAACATGAGTGAAAGAGGTGATTTACTAATTACACTGGGAAATGTAACTGCCAGTAGACTAGCATATTCATCAATGCAGAAGAGGCCAGCAGGGTCCAGCCCACGTTCCCTGGCCGCTTAACTTTCCCAAGGAGCCAGGTAGCTCGTGACTGCAAAGCACTCTGAGGCCTTTGCAAACCACGCAGCAGGTCAGGGAGAAGACGCTGAGGAGCTAACGCACTGCACTGCACAGAGCCTACCTCCCTAAGGAATGGGAGTAAGTAGACAAATTACCCCAGGTTCCTCGCCCCTTGAGTAGAAAAAGAGACGTGTCTACACTGTCCCCCAAGGCTGCCACGTGATTTGAGTCCAAATGCACAAAAATTAGTCTTTCAGACACTCGTTATCAGCCTCTTCTTCCCTTTCTTCATTCCCCACATGAACCTTCTAGAGTTACCATTCAATAAAGGGTCTGGTTCCTCAGGAACCGAACCTAAGAGAACGGCTCGGCATCATTCCATTCTTTGTGAAAGAATCCTGTTGTTAAACCAAATTAATTTTTAGAAGTTGTGGGATGACTACAGAACAAGAAGAAATAGAAACGCTCTGGGGATTGATCAACAAAGTTGGTAGACTTTTCTGGAAAATAAGAATCTATCTGTGGAACAGTTTGAAGAAAAAGACATGCAAACATTTCTAAAATAAACTAGCAACAGTTATAAAATAAATTAAAAGATGCAAATTAGAACTACAGTGAGATACTACTTCTCACCTATCAGATTAAAAGACATACATGCATCAAAAAAGACAACGTGTAAGCTGTCTGCTGGTGGGGAAACAAGGAACCTCGTAAATTGCTGGAAGGAACATATGTAAAGCATAATGCTTTACAGAAGGGAATTTGGCAAATTCACAGGCACATTTCATGCTCCTACCTAAAAGCTTCCACTCTTGAAGCAGCTGTGTAATGGAGTACAATGCAGCTATAAAAAATGAATAAAGAATATCTCTACAAGTTGCTATGAAGTGATCTCCAGAATATTTAAAAACACACACGTATTTGTTTACATTTGAGCAAGATACACCAAAAATAGTTTGTTTTTTAAAACTGGGTTACTTACATAAGAAGGAAGAAAGTTAAGAATGTATTTATACCACTTTGAAGTGGCATAAATGTTTCCAGTGATTATAAAACAAATATTTTATATCCTAAATACTGAAAATAAAATGAAACAAATAGGCCCGGCACAGTGGCTCAGGCCTGTAATCCCAGCACTTTGGCAGAGACAGGAGAACTGCTTGAGCTTAGGAGTTCAAGACCAGCCTGGCAAACACAGGGACACATTGTCTCTAACAAAAAAATTAAAAAATAAAAAATGTTGGCCAAGCATGGTGGTTCGCACCACTTTGGGAGGCTGAGGTGGGTGGATCATGAGGTCAGGAGATCAAGACCATCCTGGCCAACATGTTTGGAACCCTGTCTCTACTAAAAATACAAAAATTAGCTGGGCGTGGTGGCATGCACCTATTGTCCCAGCTACTTGGGAGGTGGGAGACTGCAGTGAGCCAGGATCGCAACACGGCAACAGAGAGAGACTCCATCTCAGGGGGTAAAAAAACCCAGGCATGGTGGCATACAACTGTGGTCCCGTGGTCCCAGCTACTTTGGGAGGCTGACGTGAATCGACTGAGCCCAGAAGGTCAGAGCTACAGTGAACTGTGATCATGCCACTGTCCTCCTACCTGGGTGACTGAATGAGAAAAGAAGAAAGAAAAAGAAAAGAAGAAAAGAAAGACAAAGAAAAGAAAAGAGGGAGAAGGGGAGGGGAGCAGGAAGAGGGAGACAGGGGAGGGGAGGGACAAGTTGACCCACTATAAGTAAGTTGGTGGGGCAGGGATTACACATGAGGACTTACTTTAAAAGATAATACTTAGCTGTAATTCCACTGAGACATCGACAAAAAAAAAAAAAAATGAAAACACAGTCACTACTCATACTGGCTAAACATACATTTATAAATATAAAAATGTCTAATTTTATATTATTTATTTTCTATATTTACATGTATTTATGCTTGAAATGACATTTATATTCTATTTTTGTTTAATATATTTTCTATTATGTTTACATATTAAACATTGCATATTTTATATAACATAAATATATTAATACTATTTTTCACACTAAAAGAACTCAGGACTTCTTAGAGACACAGATGATTTAAGGACCAAGGAAGGACAGGTACAAGATGAGCTTTGGCCGCTATCTTGTTTTGTCAGAAAGCAAGAAGCTACCAGAGACAGAGAATACTAGAGTCACGTCAAAAAGACTCAAGCCAAATTGAAGAGGCTCGTTTAGCCAAGGCAATGACATCAGTAAGAATACAAACTACCATGCAATAAAACCTGTCAAATGCTTAAATCCACAAACACACAATACTTTAGTGAAGACAATCCTCACTTGTTATCTAGAAAGGTATTCAATCCTTATTCAATCCTAGAAAGGATAATAAGAAACAACTCAGTACTTTGAAAATTGGTAAAGGAAGGAAAGAATCATGCATTTCATATGCCTCTCCTATGCAATCTGTGCCACAGAGTAACCAAATATCCGTTGGGGAAAGTTTATCTTTACAGATATGTTATAGACAATAAAAGCTTGATATAATTGGAATATCAACATTTTGTACACCCTCATGGAAATAAGCAATCCAGGCAATGACCATCACTGCCTCCTGTCGGGAATAAAAACAAGCATTAGGTGCTTCTTTATGCCCCTCATCTAAAATGATCGGGGATACAAGTGTTTCAGATTTTGAAATATCTGCAGTGTAACGGTTTAGCATTCCCAATCTGAAATCCAAAATGCTCCAATGAGCATTTTCCTTTGAGTGTCATGTTAGTGTTCAAAACATTTCAGATGCTGGAGCGTTTCAGACTAGAGGTATTGCATCTATACTTAGCACCACCTGTCCAACATTCTGCCACTCTAACCTTCCATAATAAAGGAAAAAAAACTAAATTAAGATTAATCTTAATTAATTAGATGAAGCCTTTAGATATAGCCACCAATTTGCAGAAAATATAAGGAAAAGATGAACACTATGCTACAGGAATGCAATTAATAAAGTACAGAACGTAGAAAACTTCACAGGGCAAATAAAAGGGAAAAAAATAGGTAGAAGCATAAGTACACAGTAACCAAACATAATGTGTGAATTTGATTCTGTAAAAGCATATTTATGAGCAGTTCAGAAAAATTAAAGCTAAGTAGATAATTGGTAGTGTTAGGCAATTATTGTCAACACCTCACAACCATTAGGATGGCCACTAGCAAACAAACAGCAAATGCTGTCCAGTGTGTAGAATCCTGTTCACTGTTGCTAGGAATGTAAAATGGTGCAGCTGCTCTGGAAAGAGTACAGAAGTTCTTCAAGGAAGAAACAAACAAACAAACAAAAACCAGAATTACCATATGGTCCAGCAAACCCTCTTCTGAGATCCCAGAAAGAATGCCACTTCTAAAAAGAGCTGAAATCAAGAACTTCCATGTTCAAAGCCAGACTATCCATAACAGCCAAAAGGTGGAAGCAACGCAAATGTCTACCAACAAATGAATGGGTAAAGAAAATGTGGTATGACCTCTATTCAACATAGTAAGAACTCACAGGCAGAGCAGTCAGACAAGAGAAGATATCAACGGCACCCAAATCAGTGAAGAGGAGGGCAAGCTGTTGCTGTTTGATGATATGATTGTGTACCCAGAAAACCCTCAAGACTCCTCCATAAAGCTCCTAGAAGTGATAATTGAATTCAGCAAAGTTTCAAAACACAAAATTAATGTACACAAATCAGTAATTCTTCCATATACCAACAGCAATCAAGCAATCAAATCAAGAACTCAACCCCTTTTACACCTATTCTAACAAGTGCAAAAAACAAAATAAAATACTTAGGAAAATACCTAACCAAGAGGGTGAAAGACCTCTACAAGGAAAACTACAAAACACTGCTGAAAGAACTCACAGATGACACAAACAAATGGAAACACATCCCAGGATCAGATTTTGAAATATCTGCAGTATAACGGGTAGAATCATGGGTAGAATCAATATTGTGAAAATGACCATACTGCCAAAAGCAATCAACAAATTTAATGCAGCTGCCATCAAAACATTACCATTATTCTTCACAGAAGTACAAAAAACAATCCTAAATTCCTATGGAATCAAAGAAGAGCCACATAGCCAAAGCAAGACTAAGCCAAAATAACCAATCTGGAGGCATCACATAACCTGACCTCAAACTATACTCTAAGGCCAGAGTCACTAAAACAGCCCAACACCAGCATAAAAACAGGCACATAGGCCGGGCGCCGTGGCTCACGCCTGTAATCCAGCACTTTGGGAGGCCGAGACAGGTGGATCACAAGGTCAAGAGTTCTGAACCCAGTCTGGTCAACATGGTGAAATCCCGTGTCTACTAAAAATACAAAAATTAGCCAGGCGTGGCGGCAGGCACCTGTGATCCTAGGCTGAGGCAGGAGAATTGCTTGAACCCGGGAGGCAGAAGTTGCCCTGAGCCAAGACTGTGCCATTGCACTCCAGCCTGGGTGACAGAGCAAGACTCTGTCAAAAAAAAAAAAAAGGCACATAGACCAATGGAACAGAGAACCTAGAAATAAAGCCAAATACAGCCAAGTGATCTTCGACAAAGCTAACAGAAACATAAAATGAGGATAGGAGACCCTATTCAAACAAATGGTGCTGGGATAACTGGCAAGCCACACACAGAAGAATGAAACTGGATCCTCATCTCTCACCTTATACAAAATCAACTCAAGATAGATCAAAGAGTTAAACAGACTTAAAACCATAAAAATTCTAGAAGATAACACTGCAAAAACCCTTCTAGACACTAGCTTGGGCAAAGACTTCATGGCCAAGAACCTGAAAGCAAATGCAACAAAAACAAAGAGAAATTAAGACGGAACTTAACTAAAAAGCTTCTGCACAGAAGAAGCAATCAGCAGAGTAAACAGACAACCCACAGGCTAGGAGAAAAATCTCCACAATCTATACGTCTGACAAAGGACCAATATCCAGAATCTATAAGGAGCTCAAATCAGCAAGAAAAAAAAATAATCCCCCAAAACAGCGGGCTGAGGACACCAATAGACAATTCTCTAAAGCAGGTACACAAATGACCAACAAACATGAAAAAATACTCAGTATCACTAATGACAAGGGAAATGCAAATGAAAACCACAATGTGATGACACCCTACTCCTGACAAGAACGGCTACAATCAACAACGAAAAAATAATAGATGTTGGCGTGGACATGGCGAAAAGAGACCACTTACATCGCTGGTGGGAATGTAAACTAGTACAACCACTATGGAAAACACTATGGAGACTCCTTGAAGAACTAAAACCACCATCTGATCCAGTAGTCCCACTACTGGGTATCTACCCAGAGGAAAAGAAGTCATTACATGAAAAAGATACTTGCACACGCATGTTTATAGCAGCACAATTTGCAACAGCACAACTGGAACCAGCCCAAATGCCCATCAGTCAACAAGTGGATAAAGAAATTGTGGTGTATGTATATACACCATGGAAAACTACTCAGGCACAAAAACGAATGGAATAACAGCATTGGTATCAACCTGGATAGAATTAGAAACCATTATTCTAAGTGAAGTAACTCAGGAATGGAAAACAATAACGTTGCATGTTCTCACTCATAAGTGGCAGCTAAGCTATGAGAAGTATGCAAAGGCATAAGAATATACAATGGACTTTGTGGACTCCGGCAAAAGTGTGGGGGGTAGAGAGAGAAAAGACTACACACTGGGTACAGTGTACACTGTTCTGGTGATCAGTGCATCCAAATCCCAGAAATCACCACTAACGCACTTATCCGTGTAAGCAAACACCACCTAATCCCAAAAAACCTTGAAATAAAAAAGAATTAAAAAATAAAGAAAATATGATATGTACATACAATGGTATTTCATTCTGCCTTTAAAAAAACAAGGAAATAATGTCACAAGCTACAGTACAGATGAACCACGAGGACATTATGTTAAATAAAAGCAGCCAATCTCAAAAAGACAAATACTGTATGGTGCTACCTATATGAGGTATCTAGCAAACTCACAGAAACAGAAATACAAGGGTTGTTGCCAGAGGACAGGGACAGGGGTGCTGTTTAACAGGTAAATGGTTTCGGTTTTGCAGTGAGCCCAGACCAAACCACTGCACTTCAGCCTGGGGAACAGGGTAAGATCATCTCAAAGCATAAGTAAATAAATAAAAAGTCAAAATAATAACATACACCTGCTGGCCAATGGGCCCTAATAATGCAATATGAGAAAATTACAAAAAGCAGTATGAAACACTGTAAAAAGGAAAGCAGCTATAAATCATGATTTAAGGTGCAATTAGATTTGTTTTATTTTGTTTCTTATTTATTTGAGATGGGGTTCCACTTTTGTTGCCCGGGCTGGAGTGCAATGGCGTGATGTCGGCCCACTATAACCTCTGCCTCCTAGGTTCAAGTGATTCTCCTGTCTCAGCCTCCCAAGTAGCTGGGATTATAGGCGCATGCCACCACACCTGGCTAATTATCGTATTTTTAATAGAGATAGGGTTTCACCATGTTGGCCAGACTGGTCTTGGACTCCTGACCTCAGGTGATCTGCCCTCCTCGGCCTCCCAAAATACTGGATTACAGGCGTGAGCCACTGCACCTGGCCATAAGGTGCAATTAGATTTAAAATTACTTGTGTCTAGGTAAAAGAAGAGCGAAGGCAAAAAAGAATGTTATTGATCCCTCGTATTATTTTAGCAAGCACAATGTTCAGCAAGGGAAAGAAAAATGTTTGAGGAGATGGATATCCCACTTACCCTAACTTGATCACTTCACATTTACACAATATCAAAATATCACATGTACCCTAAAATAGGTACAACTACTGCACATCAATTTTAAAAATTTTAAGAGAAAAAAAGAACACTGTTGAGGGCAGGTAGGGAGGTAGTAGAGGTAACTGTATATAAACCCACTAAACATTCTGGCATTTTCAGAGGAAAAAAAAATATGACCTACTATGTACCACAGGTTCAACCCAGAATATTACCACATTTCTGAGGGTCATGGGAAACCCACCATTTTCAACCAACACCTATAAATTGACTGGCACATCTGTACAAATACTTAGAAATGGCCCAGTGTCCTTAGCTAGGCTATGAGCAAGTTTGCTGTAATCCTGGTCTCCTTCATCTCTAACACACATTAACATACACACATATACATACACACACGTAAATCTCTATGATGATGGCGTTAACATGATTTCAGGGATTTTCAACAAAACTGACAAACATGTTTGGGATGATCTAATTTAAAATATGGTCTATGAGCAGTTATAAAAACATAGTCTGTGTGAGTAGTACATAAAAATTTTCACTTTTAAGAATAGGCACTTAGAGACAGGTAGCCGCATGGCACCTGTACTCAGATACCCAACTGGTCTGACTGCCAGGGGAGATGTGCCACAAATACTAAGGCTCTGACAAGAAAGAAGGGTAACAGGTTTCAAATGTGAACTTCATTTGAACAAAAACTTCATGTGAACAAAAAGCCAAGAGCAGACACTCCAAATACCAAAGCTGATTTACCATGGATCTGTTTCTTTCATGAGAAACTCTAGTGCTCCCTGGGAAACAGCAGATTTCGTGGTTAATGAGTCACCAGAGCAACCTACAGACCCCAGCAAGTGCTTTATAAATTAACGAAAACCATGTCATCCTTTGTGCTAGGTAAAGCTTGGCCTGGGGGGTGGGTATCTTATTTTTTTTAGCATCTCCTATCAACCCCTGAGAGAGAAAAGAGAAAGGAGAAAGGAGGAGACGAAAGGGAAGAGGGTGATGGGGATGCAGAGAGGGAAGGAGAAAAGGGAAAGGAAGAGGTCAACCCTTTTTTCCCCAATAGGAATTCAGAAGAGTTTGGACAGAGAAAATTCTCCTCCTACCAACATACTGAAAAGATTCATCTGTAATAGGAAGTATTTCCTAGGAATATTTTCACAAATATCTTACCCACTTATTTTGGTTCTTGTTAACTTTTAATAGTTTTTCTTTCAGAATGATACATCTATCATTTCCCATCAAATTCTATAAACCTCAGTTTCCATACCTAATTTAATGTTTAAAACTAAGTAAAAATAATTAAAACTGTTGCTAATGAGCTACAGAAAATATAAATGTAAGATGTTATTATTTAGTTCTTAAAAAAAAAAAAAAAAAGGAAAAGTTCCTTTCTATTTACTCATCCCCAAAATATATAATTTTGGCAAGAAATTTTTTTTTAAGGGAGAATCACTCTGACTTCTAGTTAACAGTGATAGGATCACTTGGCATACAGCTAGAATAATCCTTAAAAATTAAGTCCAATTCCATCATCTAAGTTTTATAAGAGTACCTGCCAAAGGTCAAAGATTCGTAGTATATTCAGGAAATAAAGCAAATGCCACCTCCTACAGAGTCCAGTAGTCCTTCTGCTATGTCACATGATTGCCATTTATATTCTACAGTGAAAGGCTTCCTTAAAATCTTTCTAAATAGATAAGAATAACTGTCCTTAAAATTATTAATTACAACAGATAGAATCCTAGCCATTTAAATGTACACAACTAAAAGTATTAGGATAAATGCAATACATAGAAACAAATCTATTTTAGTGAAATGATGGACGAAAATAAAGTAGCAAAATGCCACTGTTGCATTTTTAACAATACTATTCACAAAATATAGTTCATTTGACAAAACACAGGACCATCACGATATAACAATACTACTTTTCATCCTGATGACTTAGCTAAGAGGCTTTTCAGAAAACAGAAATCTTAGGCTGGGCATAGTGGCTCACACCTGTAATTCCAGCACTTTGGGAAGCTGAGGTGGGCAGATCACCTGAGGTCAGGGGTTCAAGACCAGCCTGACCCACATGGTGAAACCCTGTCTCTAGTAAAGATGCAAAAAAATTAGCCAGGCATGGTGGCACATGTCTGTAATCCCAGCTACTTGGGAGGCTGAGGCAGGAGAATCACTTGAACCTGGGAGGCGAGGTTGCAACTGAGCCAATTTCGTGCCATTGCACTCCAGCCTAGGCAATAAGAGCAAAATTCCATCTCAAAAAAAAAAAAAAAAAAAAAAAAAAAAGAAGAAGAAGAAGAAGAAAGAAAAGAAAAGAAAAATTTTCAAAAGTGGCAATTTTTAAAAAAAATATTCAAGTTATTTTAGGTACTTTAAACTACATGTATTTTTTTTTTAAAGCCCACTTCCGTAGCTTGGGAACACATGTATTTTGTCAAATTGTGAGAAACTTTGAAAATTCTCAAATGATTCTAAAAACAAGAGAATAAGAAACACTCTGACACCGGGAGTTGGAGTCTTACCATTGGCAGTGCATTGATGAGGGGATGTGCAACTGAATATCCGGTCACCGCCAATCACAAGTTGCTGTTGTTGATGCTGAGGAAAAGGAAAGTAAAGTATTCAATGTGCCCTAAAACAAATTCAGGTTAAAAGATTTTCCATAGCAAATGTTACATGTTTGAAATATTCTCTAAGGTCCCCACCAGTGAATTTCTTTTTCCCCCAAGTAATTGTTATCATATACAACAGCAGCAACTTTTGAGTGCTTAATACTTGGCAAGTCTTGCGGACGTTCATAAGAGGATGACACAGAGAACAAAATGAGACTCCAAGAGATTAATCTGCACACAAGTGGTCTCGCCACCATTCAGCTCAACTCGGGCAAATACTACTGGATTAGGGTCCAATTAGTATGTTCACAATCTACAATAATGGGCCACAAAGAATGACATAAACTTGCATTCTGTATTGTTTAATAATAAAGAGAAATATATCATTGGATTAGAAAGAATTTCAATCAAAACTTACTAAGTTTGATCTCTTTAGACTTTACATTTTATAGGGCTTATCCAGTCTTCTGAATTACTAAGTCAGGGTACCTTATATTCCACAAAACCTTTGTGTAAATATAAAAGTTATACTTCACATATTGTATCAGAAGAGACTCTTGGGTCACCAACCAGTGCAGTTTCCACCATGGAATACAATTTTGTAAAGGGTTAAATCAAGCGGATGCCACAGGAAGGAGTTTACCATGTGATCTATGGGAGGTTTAGCTCCTGCACCAACCAGGTGAAGTAAGTGAGCACTAAAAAGATAACTAAGTAAATGGTGACTATGCCACATACACTATCCCATCAATCTCTTGTGCTTCAAACACCATGACAAGGGCGTGAGCCCCCATGGCATGTCGCCCAGAGGCACTTGGGAGCTAGTCGGTAGATCCTTTCTAGCACAGACTGAGGAAATGCTCTTTAGACACCGTGACTACATACCACTGGGCTCTGTTTACTCAAGGTCATGTTAGGAACATCAATTATTTCACTACAAAGTTTCTGTCAAGTTTTGAGCTAAAATTATACAGGGCTGCTTGCTATCCAAAAATCGACAGAGCACTTTTGTCACAGAAAAATTTTTGGCATACATGCATTCAACTTATTTATACATAATAAATAAAATACTACTACTAAATAATGCATATTTTAAAACACATACAAGTGGTCAGGCACAGTAATTCATGCCTGTAATTCCAGCACTCTGGGAAGCCGAGGCAGGCCGCCTGGGCTCAGGAGTTCGAGACCAGCCTGGGCAACATGGTGAAACCCTGTCTCTGCCAAGGATACAAAAAATTAACTAGGCATGGTGGCGCACTTCTGTGGTCCCAGCTACTTGGGAGGCTGGCGCACGAAGGTCACTTGAGCCTAGGAGGCAGAGGTTGCAGTGAGCTGAGATGGCGCCACTGCACTCCAGTCTGTGTGATCAGAGTGAGACTCTGTCTCAAACAAAAAACACACCCAACGTAAGCAAAAGACAGATAAATATTTATTCACAGTACTATAATATTTTTCTTCATAACATTCTGTTATGAATGTCTTAATAATGATAGTTTTACATCATTAACTAATACCGTAAGGTATAGGTTAATCATAGAGCAAAGCTCATCAATACCAATAGTGAATAATCTACATTTCAAACATCTTTGTTGATAATCACTAACTTTTTCAGACATTCACAAAATGATTAGATCATAGCAAGTGAAGAGTTCGTTCTCACAGTTTAAGTATTGGCTCTGCCATTTTCTTTTTTCTTAATCCTATCTTGGTTTCAGATGCAATCTCTTTGCAAGACTAAGTCTTGAGACAGATTGTTTTGGTGAGACTTGGTTAAAACTGGATAGTAAGATTTACGAATCTATGTAACCCAAGTGAATACATGCTGTTTTAATTGTGTCCCTCACATTTCATGTGTTGGAGACTTAATCCCCAAATTCAAATGTCGATGGCATTTGGAGGTAGGGCCCTTCAGAGGAATTAGTATTACAAAAGATCATCAGGGTGTAGCCCCCACGATGAAATGAAAACTTTGTTAAGAAGAGCAAGAGGGACCTAAGCTGATTCGCTCTTGCCTTCTTGCCATGCGAAGCCCTCCAATGTTATAAAAGCAGTAAGAAGGCCCTTCCCAGATGCGGCCTCTCAGGCCTGGACTTTCCAGCCTCTAGAACTGGAAGAAATAAATTTCTTTTCTTTATAAATTACCCAGTCAATGGTATTCTGTTACAACAACATAAAATGGACTAAGACAACAAGTCAACTTATAGTACTAAGCTGAAATAATCGCAATTCCAGGAAACAGAAAGAATGGACGTATCACTGATGCTTTGTGCAATCTCCACTTTTTCCTCCAAACAGCATTAGTACCATGTTATACTGTACATGACTCTCTTATACTAGAGCCAAATGAGGATATAAATTAACCCCCGTATTAACCATCAGAATTGTTTTTTACTTTGAAACGAACATAAATGAATATGGTATGGTACACACATAACACACAAACTCACATACATCTACCTTTATAGAATGCTAAATTAGACCATGAGTTTTCTTCCTCTGCCTGCTTCTTTTTCTAACTTGTCGGTCGTCAGTGAGTCTCTCATCACCCTCATAGATGTATCTAATCTCAGTTTTCACAAATTACCTTTTCTCTACCTTTGTCTTCATTCATTCAGTTAGCTTTTCCTACAGGTCCTTAAGGAGAAACACCACAATAGGGATTTAATAATTGATGACATGTTTAAAAAGTATTTGATTCTAGGATGTGAAGGGTGAATAAATATGTGAAAAATGGTATACCAATTGTACATACAATTGAATTTGGAAAATTGAGGAATTCCTAGAAACATACGCAGGGCCATATTTTTGATTTTTCTTAGATGTTTTCCTAGTCAACTCATTTACCACCTATGGCCTAGCCATTGTGTGATGCATTGACAAAACACATCATGCAATCAAAATGAATTATCTAAATTTTAAAAGATATAGTGACATACTTTACAAAGGAATTACAAAAGTTAAGGTGCATTTAAGATAGTCTGACAATGTTTATTAAAACTATTTGTATTAAAGGAATTCAAGTCCACAACACAGTCATGTGTATCCTGTCTATCTGCATTTCTATTCTCACTCAACCTTCTCTACTCTCACCACAGCAGATCACTGCAGCTCTGTTGTCTGCACCCTCTGGCTGCCACGACATTCCTCATTCCTCCCCGGAAATGTCCTTCTGACTATGGTCTGCTCACAAATCTCCCTATCCTTTCTTCAAAGTTCAGCCCAGTCAGCTTCCTCCATTAATTGCCCGACCCCCTACCCAGAGAGAGAAACGAACCCCCACTTAACACATCTCCCTTTCTACAACTGCATAGTGCCGTATTCTTTTATCATGCCTCTCCATTCAAACTTCCAGAGACCAGGGAGTGATTTAATCATCTTGCTGTCCCCCTCGCCCCCTCCACCAAACTAAGAATAGTGCCTTGAATATATATGCTTAAGATATGTATGTTGATAAAATGTTAATAGTATCTAGATACTGAGGAATGGATATACACATATTTGAAAATAAAATGCAGTAGAGACTGAATTACAGTGCAAATAAATCACACTGGGAAGGAAAAACTCCACAGTGGATTGTTATTTTGAAAATGCCTGGGAGAACCTGGCTATACCAACAGTTTTAGTATCACTTCCAAAAGGTGACCAACAAAGGTTGATCTTCCATCATTAACAACAAACTCAAGAAGTACAAGATCAATCACATTATTAGTATAAAAACTGTCACCTCCTTTGTGTGCTACATAAACTAAATCTATTTGCTCTACTTCTTGTAATAAAATAAATGTTTGCAGGCTTTGTGTGTTGTCTCCTAACAAAAAACTTTGCTTCCAAAAATGTATTTCAGAGCATTTTATCTAAAGTAAATGAAGTATTAGTTTTAGATAAGGCTTTCAGCATAGAAAGGCACTGTTGACTTAGCCGACATCTTCTAAGATCTGCCACCTACACATGAATAGATAAATTTATTTAATTTGTAAATGACTTTGAAAAGCTAACAGACATAATGGGCCCTTTTCCTAGAAAAAGGTACAAACACAATACAAACTTATTTATTATTTAAGGTAGCAATACACTCTAATATAGGACTTAGTGGTCACTAACAAGTTCAAGGAAGCGTATCTGGTATCTTAATAAAGTTAAAAACAATTTTTTTACGTACAGAATTTGGGAAAGTCATCCCAGGAATTAAGAGAAAAATATAATCCCAGCAATTTGGGAGGCCGAGGTGGGGGGATCACTTGAGGTCAGGAGTTTAAGACCAGCCTGGCCAACATGCAGAAACCTTATCTCTAATGAAAACACAAAAATCAGTTGGGTGTGGTGGAAGGCGCCTATAATTCCAGCTACTAGGGAGGCTAAGAGACAGAGAGAGAGAGAGAGAGAGAGAGAGAGAGAGAGAGAGGAGAGGAGGAGAGAGAGAGAGAGAGAGAGAGAGAGAGAGAGAGAGAGAGAGAGATATTTAAGAATCCTACCAGAATTGACCCTACTTCAAAAATTTTTATAAATGAACTTCCAGAAAAAGTCACAGGAAGTTCAAATTAAATTGTTTAGCATGATTGAAAGCACAATTTAAAAAAAAAAAGTATTACCTCGTAATGGAACAATTAAATATATACATATTTGTAAATCAGAGTTTCAACTGAATCTTCTTAATCCATTTTACAAAAAAGGAATCTATCAGAATGTTATCTCCAACAACATACCATGCATACATCAAAGCCTCTAAACATTATATCCTCCCTGGCCCTCACCCCATCCTCATTTCCCATGGAATCACACAAACAGATAACATCTAGACAGCCAGAAAGTAAGGCAGGTGAAAAGGCGAAGGAGCGTTAACAGCAGGGACATTCAGGTGAAGTGACCCTGAGATCAGACTCACTGTCAGGCCAGGAACAGCTTTGCAATTTCCGAGTATGTTTTAGTTTCCCATTGTGACTTAGGCAATTTGGGGAAAACTGCTTCAGAAGTATCTGACTCCAATTTCTAATAATAAGCTACTCTCAAGACCACATGCTCACATAAAGAGAAAGCAATTTAAACACGCACTGGTGTCTCATCACCTAATTACTACCTTAGTTCAGTTGGTAACATCACATGTAATTGAATTTTAAGTTAAAATTACAACAAACAAGTCATACAAAAATAAACTATTGTGTAAGAATAAAACAAAAAAAAACTATCAAGTATTTCTAAATTTGTCTGTCACAGGGTAAGTAATGCAATTAAAGACAATAGCATAAACTCTTACAATGACCCACAGGGTTCTTAAAGCCTGGCTTGAAGAGTTTTGAGTGTAATGTAAGTCAAGTTTATTATTTAGGCACTAAAACCTGTGCATCTAAAGCTTCCAGTTCACAAACCTTCAACGATAGGCATTTTGAACATGAGAAAAGGCTTACACTCCAAATTTACTGATACTAGATAACTAATACAAAAATCTATGGATGATTTTAAGTGACTTTTATTTGAGTACAGCATTAATGTGTAAATATAACTAATTTTGTTTCTCCCCAAAATAAGTTATTAAATTAATGGTGCAACTTACAGTGCCTTTAAAATACCACAGATACGACACTGTTTTCTTGTTTACAGAACGTTGATAACTGCTTTAAAAAAAAAAAAAAAAAAAAAAGCCTGGAAGAGCAACAAGTGTGGTGGGAGTGGCGGTAGGAACAGCAACGAGGATCTAAGAAATAATACAAGGGGGTAAAAAAAAAAAAATGAAGCTTTGTTGCCTAAGACCACACGGGTGGTACACTGCATGTAAGTTAGAAGAGAAAACTGACATTCCTACATCTTATTAGATTTCTCACTCTTCCTAAGGGTTGAATATCTGATTCAAAAATCAGTTGAACAACACATTTCCAGTAGAAATGAGAACAGCTCTGCCAAGACTGAGTCTCGATTAACTCTGTCCTACGGAAATACTGCAGATTAGAGCCCAACTATGATGTAGTGCCCTTCACTCAGATGAAATTGCCATAGGGTAGGACCCACATCACTTGCATTTAAAATCCTCCCCCACACCTACCCCAGGGGGTTCCAATGGAGGTTGAGAACCACTGGGTGGGTGGGTGGGGCTGGCAAGGGAGGGAACAAGATGGGAAATTTTACTATTTGCTTTCTAATTATTAATCTAAGGCAAGAGGTCACTTCTTTCAAATATTAGATTGCCAAGTGAGTAGTGTTCAGAAGGAGAGGGAGAAATATGTTAATACTACATCAGACTAAATAAAGTGCTTTATTAATCTAATTTTAAGATTAATGATGACAAAGATAAACTCAATCTGTCTCCCAAAAATGAAATGAAGGACAATGATAATGAAGACACCATAAACAATAGAAAGAGGCCAAAAAGACTACAAAACAGGATAACGAAAAAATGCATAAAAGCAGACACAGAAGGACCACGGTTGATTTCTACATACAGATAAAGAGACACATAAAGACCAAATGAGCCTCAGCTATGTGTGACAAAATTTTAAGTAGCAAGTAGAAGTTATAAAAAGGTATTTTTTTCCTATTCAATGTAAGGGATAAACCATCGCACAAATCAATGACAAGGCTCGAACAAAACCTGGATATGTGATTCATCAAGGAGGTTCTAGTGGGCACTTGGGCAAATGATCTCAAGTTTGTTCTATGTGTGCTCCATCCTTTCTAACTTAGCACTCAAGTGTGCTATCAGCGCCAGCACAAGAGTCTGTAGCAGTTCTTTTGCGCAAATTAGACTCCAGCAGAATAAATTACAAAAGAGAAGCCGCACCATATCGGGGGCTAAGAACCTGGAATCTGGAGCCACACAGGTGGGTGTGGACTCCCTGGCTCTGACTCTTGGCAGCTGGTTACCTTAACCCTCTCAGTGCCTTGGCTTTTTCATCTGTGAAATATGTTAGGGGAGTGGAATAACTTAACATTTAAAAAGCGCTAATCAGTCCCTAGCATAGGACTGAGATGTAATATGTACTCGATAAATGGTCATAAAAGAAGTTCCTTCCTCTGGGAAGACAGTCCCCTAACAGGGCAACAGCTTGGCCTGGATTTCGGTGCCCACTTCTCCCCTGACTGTGTATGCAGGACACAGACTGTCCATTCAGATTCTGCTGTCCTGTGTGCCACCAAGGCTATTGAGTCCAGTTACGTTACGTCTTTTGTGAGTTAACACAACAGCATTACTACTTAAAAAGAAACTTATCATTTAGAACACTTTCAAGCTACAACAGATTTGGAGTACGCCCAAACGTGGTAGGCATCCGGACTAGCATACCCCCACAGTGACAATAAACACCCTCTCACTGAAGCAGTTCTTCAAACACTTCACAACTAAACATCTTCAATTTTTACTTTGTAATAGAATGCAATGGGCCTCTTTAAAAAAAAAATAAAACTGAAAACTGCCATTCTCAAGTGCTTTGGACACAAAGAAAAAAATATATACTCACATTAAACTAGACGTTAGGTTGAGAATTCTGAAATGTTATGTTTCTATTTATCCACTACTGATGAGCTCAAAGTGTCACTCCTGTGCGCCCTTACTACAAGCATTTCCTTACAGATTCACACAAGAAAAGGCTTTAACACTGGTTCTCCGATTGCACATTTTGAAAGTGACAATATCAGCAAATGCTTTTCCTTCAGTAAATTATAACAAATTGTTCACTTAACTAGCACATTCCAATCAAAACCGCTGCCAGAAATACATTCCTTTAAGAAATCAAGGTTGTATGTTTTTTAGTGGAATATTCTTAACTCTAGAGAATGCCAAGTTCTCCTCCAATATTGGTTTGCCAAAATGCTTTCAATTTAACTTGTTCACCAAACTTAAAATGATACATTTAAACCAGCAAACACAAGCAGTGTTATCTGCCTGGCCCATTCAGGAACCACTTCTGGTTCACACACACACAGAGCCACCACCTGGGGATCATGAAAGAAAGGAGACCACCTTTATTTACACACACACACACACACACACACACACACACACACACACCCACACACCCCAATATAGAAAATTACTCCTCTCTCTGCCTACCACCCAAGTTACAATAATAAAACACCAGCTGAGATTATCTGAATACAACTACTCCATCTTTCTTCTCAGCCACTGGCATGCAGTGGTCTAGGAGTTGGCAAACCATGGTCAGTAGATACATATTTTTTTTTACTTTGCAGGCCATTTGGTCTCTGTCATTACTCTGCTATTATAGAGCAAAGTAGCCACAGATAATACATTATTCTTTCCAATAAAACTTTATTCAAAAAAAAAAAAAAAAAAAAAGAGGTAATAAACCAGATATAGTCCACAGGTCATAGTTTCTTGACTCTGAAGCAATTCTCATAGCCTTCAAATTTCTACAGATCCAGGATAAAACAAAGAAGCTTTTAGGATAAATGAGGTAAAGTTGTTTTAAATCAAATAAACTAACAGACCAAGCAAAAACACTTACTACTCAAACACTGCGCAGTAAAAACATATAACTATTCTACAAAAAGGAAATTTTCTAAGGAATTCAAACATAGTATCCTATGTGGCACATATATAATGATGAAGGTCAATAAGAAAATTAAAAGTATTAAACTTCAACATTCCTCTGCCATCTTCAGAAACTTAAAAAGACAGTGGGGGTAGAATGGAAAGAATAAGGGCTTTCTGTTCTCTCTGTTCAAAAACTCAGCTCTTTTAAATCATACCCATGAAACCGTAAGCAGGTCCTCGGTGTCTTTACCTATATAGAGTATCAGATAGCCTGGTAACACCTATGAACATAGTGTTTGGCTCACTGTAAAGAAAGTAACACTAGGATTTAAAATCCTATTAAATGCCTAAAGGCGTTTTCACACAGAAATAACACTAATATATATCAATTAATTATAACTGCATGTATAGTTTAAAAGGGAGCGAAACGGTTAAGAATAGTATAGCATTAAAAGACAAACAAAATCAATTCCCTAAGCAAAAAAAATAGTCTGAATTATGAATTTCCATGAGCTTAAAAAATACCGACGGAAAGGTGGTTTGTTTGTTGTTTTTTGAGATGAAGTCGTCAGGCTGGATGGAGTACAGTGGTGTGACCTCTGCTCACTGGAATCTCTGCCTCCCGTGTTCGAGGGATTCTCCTGCCTCAGCCCCCGAGTAGCTGGGACTACAATCGTGCACCACCACACCCAGCTAATTTTTGTAGCTTTAGTAGAGACAGGGTTTCACCATGTTGGCCAGGATGGTCTTGATCTCTTGACCTCATGATTCACCCAATTTGGCTTCCCAAAGTGCTGGGATTACAGGCATGAGCCACCGTGCCTGGCCAGAAAGTTTTTTGTTATTTTAATGCAAACTACAAAGAAACAGACAATAAAAACGTTGGGATAAGTGATGGTGGTCCTAGAAATGCGTCCTCCCTGCCAGGGCAAATGGAAGGAAGCAAGAGAAAACACGAACCATAAGTTGTGCCAATGCTAGCTAATGTTCACCAAGTAGTGACTGGGAAGAAACGTTATGCCTATCTTAAAAAGTAACAGAAAATGTGCTTGTATTTTAGCTTTTTGATGTGATAAGGTATCCGGATACCAAAAATCATTTCTGTAAGCGACAAAAATGTTATTGTCAAACATGTCTTCTTTTCACATTTTCTAACAACTCTAAATCATAATCTAACTCACAGGTAAATATAGGGAAAAACAAGTTAATTGTATATTGGTAATTAATATTTTAAAACAAGTTAATAAATCTATAAACAAAATTACATTTAAAACTGTCAATTTCATACCTTTTCCCAGTTTTTGAGTATCAGTTGAATATCAAAACCACCAAAGATTCAATCAGCAACAAAGCTTCTATACACTAAATGAACTCTCTCCATTAGAAATGCATTAGTTACTCAAGAAAATACAAACTTGCAATAAAATAAATAAATGGGGGAAAAAAAAAGAAAATACAAACTATGAAGAAAGCTAGACTCTCCTTTAACAGAATGGGAAGAAATGTAATTTAACGTCTATGTTTATCCCTAACACTAAATAGGTTGTTTGGGTTTTTTATTTTGGGATGATGGCAAAATTTGTCCTATATTAGACAACAGAACTCTAAGAGGAAAGAAGAGATGGAGAAAGAAAGGTAGAAAGAAGAAAAAACAAACTGTAATTAATCTTTCTACTAGAGATTGTTAACACTAAAAGTTAACCATTTACATGAAGTTACTATTAGTTCACCAACACTGGGAACAAAACTTACTAAAATACATCAGGAAATACAACAAAGATCCCTGCCCTCTCACAGTTTAAATTTCAGCAGAATTTTGATTATTAAGTGTAACATTACAATAATAAATGCTACAAAAAAAAGAAAAAGTCCAAGCAGGGTAAAGAGACTCTGAAGTTGGGGTAAGAGAAAGGGAAGAAGCAAGCCCTGGGCTGATGTTAAAGTAGGATGGTCAGAGCCAGAGTTGGTTTGTATTTCAACTGAGAGAGCAAGATACTCAGGAAGCTCCCGTGTGCAGGCGCTGATGTATGAAGATGTGCCTTGTATCTCGGTGCTGTCAGCTTACTACTGGAAGCCATACCTAGAACACTTCCTTATTCACAAAATACGTCATTTGTGTTGTAATTACTAATTTTTTCTCTGAAATATCTATTCATGCCTGTTGTCTCCTAATACATTGTGAAGTGACAATTCCTAAGAGACATATCAGGCATTATAAAGGACAGATTTTACCATTATAGTAGTATGGAGGCCATCATAAAAGCTATCAAATGCTACAGAGAAGATACGCCACATCAATGAAATTCTGAACTGCTGCCCAGAGTCGACTCAGTCAAAATATTTTCATACACACATTCTTATAAAACTAACATCAAAGAAATTCAAACTTTTTCCAAGACACAATACAGAAAAACAGAAAAATGTCACTGAAATAGAATATCCAATCACTTAAGCCATTCCACAGTTTAGACAACAGACTCAATTTGTAAATATCGAGCAAATGCTTACAACGAATCCAGGGCTATCTATCCACAATTACTACTTTAAAATACCTGACTAGGTAAAAATAACAAAACACAAACCAGAACTTCTTAAAATGCTTAAGAACCCCTGGTCTTGGTTTAGTTTGCGGTTTTCTTTCTTTTTCCCCTACTGTCTTCACTATTCTTCAGCAGAAGAAAAACAGGAGGCAAAGAAGAAATGTTTGTGAATGCATAAAACTGGAACTATAAAGACAGTTGCACAGGAATAAATGAGAGTATGTCTATGACTCCTGCCTACTATTGTACCTACAATTCTCGATATGAGTAAGTATCAGATGAGAGGAAGGAGTGGTCAGAACTTAATGAGAACAGGGAGGGATATTCTGGGAAGCAGAAGAGTGCAAGGACAAAATCTTACCTCCACTTCATGAGAGAAAAGAAGCCAGAAGTTGTCTAAGGAATACTTCCTTCTAGATAGGGTCCAGAAGAGAAAAATATCTTTCACACAAAGAGGATAAAAATGTGGTGTATATGATTTTCACCCCCTTGATCTCACGTCAAGCAAATCAATCAGTTGAAAAGAACTGCTCTAACAACTCAGACTCAACCAGACAAATTCACAAAACATAAGCAGGCCACACCTGGCATGTGTTCACTCAGAAAGCTACAGGACAGGAAAGGCTAGCAAGGTAGTATCACGCCAGACACACAGCAGGAAGACATGCAATTCAGGAGCTACTGTCTTTGCACCTCTCCCTACCACCATCACCATCACCATCACCATGTCACTGCTCAGGTAGGTATGCAAAGGGCAAAGAATTCACAGACAGTGCAAAAGCTACCCTGGTTTAGAAACAGCCGAGCTCCACTGAAGAACCACTAACTTTTTTTTTTTTTTTTTTTGAGACAGAGCCTTGCTCTGTTGCCCAGACTGGAGCACAGTAGCACTATCTCGGCTCACTGCAACCTCCGCCTCCTGGGTGCAAGTGATTCACCTGCCTCAGCCTCTCATGCAGCTGGGACTACAGGTGCACGCCACCACTCCTGGCTAATTTTTGTATTTTTAGTAGAGACAAAATAGGTGGGAGGATCGCTTGAGCCCGGGTTCCACTATGTTGGCCAGGCTGGTCTTGAACTCCCGACCTCAAGTGATCCACCCACGTAGGCTTCCCTAAATGATGGGATTACTGGCATGAGCCACTGCGCCAGGACCACTATCATCTTATAAACATCTCCTGGACGTGTCTTCCAGAGCACCCAATCCATCAAGGACATGCTCGGTTTTAAGAATTTGTACCACACCTTCCTGCCATGTATTAATATTTCCTCCCAAATCAGATGTCAGGGATCTCTTTACCATACCCTATTTGGTGCCAACATTCCACTTCAGGTTTCAAATGAGTCAGAGCTAAACATTAAACCAAGGTCATTTATCCACAGAAAGAGAAAGGGTTTAAGGAACCTTTTACTCACAATACACCTGGGTCCTCATCCCAACTCTGTCTCTAGGTGCCAGTGGTCTTAGGCCTACAACTTAAGCCTCTTAAGACGCAGCACCAACAAGCAATGACTCGGTTTACTGGACTGACTGCTAAGGTCCTTTGAAGCCGTTTAAAAAATAAGAACTAGGCCCTGAAACCAAAGAAGAAACTTATCTCCTGCCTTCTGAGAAATAAAACAACACAGATACAAAATCAAAATAAAGTTTCTTTTTTTTTTTTTTTTCTTTTTGGAGAGGGAGTCTCACTCACACTGGAGTGCAGTGGCACGATCTTGGCTCACTGAATCATCCGTCTCCCAGGTTCAAGCAATTCTCCCACCTCAGCCTCCCAAGTAGCTGGGATTGCAGGCATGTGCCACTACGCCCAGCTAATTTTTTGTACTTTTAGTAGAGACGGGGTTCTTGCCACATTGGCCAAGCTGGTCCTTGAACTCCTGACCTCAGGTGATCCACCCACCTAGGCCTCCCAAAGAGCTGGGATTACAGGCATGAGCCACTGCACCTGGCCTAACTGTTTTGATCACAGGACAGTTAAAGAAAAGCTGTCTCATTCAATCCCCTTTGTTTTATGCATAAAGATTGAGACCAAAAGTGGTTAAACGTTTTTACCACAGGTGACAAAGTGAGTATTAAACTCTACATTGCTGGTACGGTCAGTATCATTTAAATCTGACAATTTTATTAGGTATTATTGTCCCTGTTTTAAAATACAAGTCGATACGTGCAGTGGCTCATGCCTGTAATCCCAGCACTTTGAGAGGCTGAGGTGGGCAGATCAACTGAGGTCAGGGGTTCAAGATCAGCCTGGCCACACGGTGAAACACTGTGTCTACTAAAACTACAAAAATTAGCCAGGTACGGCAGCATGCACCTGCAGCCCCAGCTACTCCGGAGACTGAAGCAGGAGAGTCGCTTGAACCTGGGAGGCAGAGGTTGCTGTGAGCCGAGACCGGGCTACTGCACTCCAGCCTGGGCAACAAAGCAAGAAGTTGTCTCAAAAACACCAATGGAATAGAATGGAGACAGCCCAAAAGTAAATCCACATATTTACAGCCAACTAATGTTTCACAAAGGTGCCAAGAACACACAGTGGGAAAAGAAGAGACTCTTCAACACATGGTTTTGGGGAAACTGAATATTCACATGTAGAAGAATGAAATTAGACCCTTATCTTTCACCAAATACAAAAATTGAACAAAAAAAATGGATTAAAGACTTAAATGTAAGACTCAAAACTAGGAAATTACTAAGGAACACTTAATGGCAATAGTCTGAGCATGGATTTTTCAGATAGAACCTCAAAAAGCACAAGCCACAAGAGCAAAAACAGACAAATAGGATTATATAAAACCAAAAAACTTCTGCACAGCAAAGAAGGCAATTAACAGAGCAAAAAGATAACCTACAGAATAGGAAAAAGTATTTGCAAATTATATATCTGACAAATAATATCCAAAAGAACTCAGACAATTCAATAACAAAATATCAAATAACCTAATATTTGAAATGTGCGAAAATGGCCAGGCAAGGTGGCTCATGCCTGTAAACGTAACATTTTGGGGGGCGAAGGCTGGGGGATTGCTTGAGCCCAGGAATTTGAGACTAGCCTGGGCAACACATGGAGACCCCATCTCTAGAAATAATGAAAACATTTAAACAAAAAATAAATGGCAAAAGACCTGAACAGACATTTCTCAACAGACACGCAATATCAGCAGGTATATATGGAAGAATGTCTGACATCATAATCAAAACCACAGTGAAATATCACTACACTCATGATGTCAGTGTAAACATTATCAACGAGACAAAAGACGGCAAAGGCTGGTGAGAACATGGAGAAAACAGAATGCTTACGCACTGCTGGTGGGGATTTAACCAGTACAGCTATTACTGAAAACAGTATGAAGGTTTCTAAAAAAAAAAATTAACATAAATAACCACCAGCAATCCCACTACCGGGAAAATATCCAAAGAGAGTGAAATCACTATGGTGTTGAAGCGCTGTCTGCACTGCGGTATCACAGCACTATTCACAATAGCCAAGATACGGAATTCACCTAAATGTCCAACAATAGATAAACGGGGCCTGGCGCAGTCACTCAGGCCAGCATCCCAGCACTTTGAGAGGCCGAGGCAGGTGGATGGCTTGAGTCCCAGGAGTTTGTGACCAGCCTGGGCAACACAGTGAAAACACATCTGTACAAAAAGCCAGGCGTGACAGCACGTGCCTCCAGTCCCAGCTACTCAGGAGGCTAAGGAGCCCGGTAGGTGGAGGCTGCAGTGACCCAAGGTCACGCCACTGTACTCCAGCCTGGGTGACAGATTAAGACCCTCCCTCAAAAAATAAAAATAAAAAAAAGAAAAAAGAAAATATAGGACATATACACAAATGGAATACTATTCAGCCATTAAAGAATAAAATTCTGCCATATATGACAACATGAATGACATCAGGTTTAGTGAACAAGCCAGGCATATATGTGTATGTATACATACATACACATATATATGTAGTGTATATATATGCGTATTCCAGCCTGCAACAAAGCAAGACTCCATCTCAAAAAATATATGGATATGTTATGTATACATACACCCACAAAGGTTTAAAAAGTAGTAATATACACAACTTTTTAAAAAATATGTATTACTCCTTTTAAACCTTTTCATATACATACATGTTTTTAAATGTATGTATGTACATGAAAAGGCTTAAATAGTAATAGCGTATATGTATGTATACATGAATGTGTATATATACACATGTATATATAAAAAGCTTTTTTTTTTTTGAGGCAGGGTCTTGCTTTGTCGCCCAGGAGTACAGCAGCATAATCATAGCTCACTGTAGCCTTGCCTCCCCAACCCCAAGTTCAAAAGCTCTTGCCTCGGCCTCCCAAGTAGCTGAAACTGTGTGTGCCAGCAAGCCTAGCTAATTTTTAACTTTTTGTAGAGACGGGCCCTCACAATGTTGTCCAGGGTAGTCTTGAACTCCTGGGTTCAAGAAATCCTCGCCCCTTGGCCTCCTAAAATGCTGAGGAATGAGCCACTATGCCCAGCCAATATGATGTATTTCAAAAGACTGTGTTGTACACGGTAAAAATATAGTGTTAGCTGTGACTTCTTTTTAAATTGAAAAGGTTTAAAAAGCAGTAATAAAAAATTTTAAATAAAAAATTTAAAGGCACAGTAAGTAGCTCACAACTGTAATCCCAGTGATCTGGGAGGCTGAGGCAGGAGGATCCCTTGAGCCCAGGCATTTGAGGTTGCAGTGAGCCATGATTAACACCTCTACACTCCAGCTTGGGGAGCAGAGTATGATCCTGTATCTTAGGGGGAAAAAATGATGATGATGATGATGATTTTTAATTTAAGTGTCACTGTACTGAGGAGTGGGGCAGTCTATACCCATACTGTCTCACTGCCACAGCGCCCAGCAGGATGGAGTCGACACAGTAAGGCTCTTGGGCCCCTGCCAGAAGACAGTATAAGGCCATCAGCCAGTAACATACGTTTAAACCATCTACCTGACCCAGCTTCCAAATATTTTTGACCTATATGTTAAAAAACTGATGATACATATAAAAATCAAGGACTTTATCCAATGAGTTAGGTCAAATTTACTTAATTTGCATAATCAGTATTCACAAGAGAGACTGAAATTTTAAAACGCATTGTCTTCAACCTTTTGGAAGTTTACCAAAAAGTCTTGGAAGGCACAAAAGCACTAGTCATTACTAGAGTCACATTGTGCTGCTTACTGCTATTCATCACCCAATCCAAAAGCCTGAGAGTCAGACCTCTTTCCTTTGCCTCCTTTGTCTGTCACAACCACTAAATTTGGTCAGTTCTTTCTAAATCTCTCTACGCTGCCTACTGCTCCCCCTTCAATCACACTATCCATACTCCTCATTCCTCTCTTCCCCTGCAACTTTGAGGTCTAAAGCCCAAATTGTTTCTAATGCATCCCCAAATTTATAACTGAAAATCATTTGATGCCTAAAAATTCAGCTTTTGATTTTTTTAGTTTTGAGGCGAGAGGTAATAATGGGTTTGTCGAGGCACTGCTTAGTTAACTATTCATTTAACTAACAACTCTTCAGATGCCTTCAGCCTCCTTGCTGACGATTCTAATTTTCTTCAAAACAGCAACATGCCCAGATAAATACTTGCTTTCCTAACCCTTCTTGCAGGCAGAGGCAGCAATATTTAACAGTTCTGGCTGGTAAGACCTCAGGAGAGGTCAGCTAGGGAGGGGATGAGGCGGCTTAGGAAGCTTTTACTTTCCTGAAAATAAAGAACAGATGCAGCACTTCTTCCTGCTTAAGCATGATGACTCCTGCGGCAGTAGCCACTTTTCCACCAAGGCAACAAACCTGATGGAATTCATCACACTAAGGACAATGGAATTTTGAAAAACAGTACATTCCTGTCTCACAATTTGTTTAAAATAGTATTTTAGTTACTTGTAACCAACTGAACATCATCATTCTCCCCCCCAAACCTATGTCACACGATGCATTTCAAACTTTCTATGTATAAATTTGATTCATCTCCCACTCCAAACTTGTTCCTCCTCTCATATTTCCTACCGTGGTGTATGGCCCCATTTTCACCCAACCAGTCACCCAAAGTAGAGATACGGCCCTCCCCCTCCCTCATTTGCTGTAATTAAGCACTAAGCACCATGACTTTCTATTTCTAGAGTACTACTTGACACACGTATGTTTTTAGTTTCCCAACACCTTATACCTTAGCAGACTTTGGAAATGCTATATCCCCTGGCTGAATTTTAGGTCACTCACATCCTACTTTACTGAACAGTATGAATATTCATTTTATATGCCTGTCTCCCTTCACTATGTTATATGGAAAAATTGGGGGCCACAAAGAAATAGCACTCAAATATAAATTTTCCCAGCAAAGCAATTTAATGCAGCAATGGCAAGCACGCGCCTGAACAGGAGACAGGAAGGGATTCTTACCCCTGACGCAGGCAGCCCCTACAGCTATGTCATACTCCTATTGGCTAGGGTTGAACAGCACAGTCTCAGCTAATCCCAACTGGCTATTTTAAAGACAGCAGGGAATATGAGTCGGAGTGGTAGGGTGAGCAATGTGGCAGGAAAAACGGTTACTGAACAGGTGACTAAAGGTGACTTAGGTCAGAGCAGATGACTGGGATGGCTCAGGACAGAGTAAGTGACCAGGGGAAAAGATGTGAAGATTAGAACTGGTGGAAAAGGTTATTTACTGAAAGTAGTTGGAAGTTAAGCTTTAAAATGGGGGACGAAGAACTGAACATACTGATTCTTTGAAGAGAAATTTAGAACTCATTGTACCAACAACTAGAAGGTATATATCCTGAAAGATGCCTTATTCAACGTTATAACTTGAATGCCCAGAACAATGACTGGAGAACATAAGGGATAGAGGCTAAAATGAAGACCTTGAACACCTTACTCTACAGCTAATCAACGACAATAAATAGATAAAACAGATGCATAGATGGTTTTTCACTCCTCCATAAAATAGATTCCAAGAAAAATTAAGATAAATGTTTGCCTACAGCAAACCACTTGTGAAGTTCAGAATACTGTAAGTAAAATTTTTGTTCCAATGGTAAAGAACGAGAACTGCGAACGATTATTTCACAACCACACTTCATTCTGAAATGCTGTATTACCTAAACACATTTTCATAATGACCACATCTTAGTAAAACACTCTAAGCTCATTTTAATACAATGGTACTCTGTAACAAATGCAAATGCAAAATTTTTAAAATATAACTTTTGCTTTTAAAGTGCATCCTAAGTTTTGCTCTTGTCAGGTACAAGGTTGTGTTTTGATCCTACTGGTTATTCCGGTCAGCAGAGTAACCGGGAAGGCAAAGGAGTACATGAACGAGAAAGCAGCAGCAGCCTGGAGGCGACTGAGAAAGGCCTACAGTTATTTTTCCTTCACTGATCTATAAATAGCTAAAAAGATGCTGGAAAACTGAGCAGACAACTCAGGAAATTAGACAGCTTACAATAAGCAGGGCCTCTCTTCATTATGAGTCTTGACCCCAAGATGCTGGAAAGGCAAATCTGCTCTACCAGCATCCCAACGGTGGCAGGAATAAAATCTGAAGAATACAGATGCCCCTGAAATGTCACTATAATATAATGACGCTGTGTATGCATTTTCAAATCTAGGTTTGCTGGTGACTATTATGACATGGAACCCAACGAAAAGCACTTATATTCCTATTTCCATTTCCTGCTTCTCCCTTCCTAATAATCAGATTCATTGGATGCCAGGCCATTTCACTTATAAACCTTATAACACACACAATGTCAAAGAAAACGTCTACCTTTTTCTACAATTATATAAGTACATTCGTTTATTCAGCAATATTTACACTGGCTTCCATTTCACAGATTCATCCATTCCTTATCAAATTCTAGGAAATAAGATGGAGAAAATTACTCACAGAACTAGAATAGACTGCAATAATACTGCTACTCTACCACTCACTGAGAAACAACGGGCTGGTTATTTTATCTCTCTAAACTTCAGTAAAACAAGACTGTAATGTTATCTTCTCTGAGAGGGGAGTTAGGTCAACTAAGTAAGATAATGCATATCAAGCATGTAATAGTACTTGGGATATAAGAAGTACTTAATAAATGGTAGCTGTTGCTATTTTTCCTAGATTTTGTATGTGATGGGAAACACTGAACTGCCCTTTACCAGAACTACAGTTTTGCTGAAATAAACTATCGATGCACCCAATCTGAACATCTAGAATGCTTTATTTTGTGTGCTTATGAACATTACACAGTTTATTTTATAAAAACAGCATGACCTTGCTTCTAAACACACTGTTTTTGGCATTCTGAAAATGGGGTGGTAAATCTAGATTAAATACTGAATATAAAAAGAGAGGGGAGAAAAAAGAATTTACAGGAGTAGGTTAAGATTACGGCTTCAAAGAAATGATGCCCGGTTTAACTAACACCACATCATCATCTATAGTGGGTGCAGGATTAATCAAATGTCCATTATTTAAACAAACATCAGTCTGGTGTTTTTATTTCTGTTCCGTCTTCCAAATAGTAGCTGCAAAGCAATGAAACTACCGCCGAGAATAGCAATACCGAATTCCTGAGAAGGATATTTTCAGCGACAGCAAATAATGGGTAAATTTAATAAGGCTTCCATTAAGCCTGCTCCATAATTATACAGTATTTTAAAATAGTACCTTTATTTTGGTATTGGAAGTCATGCAGATTGCTGAATATCTGCATAGTCTAAAATTTTCCTTTTAGATATGACATCAAAATAATTTTAAAAGTCATAAAAAATACCAGTTTCCCATTCATGGTAGTTCCTTATAGGCAGCATAAGCTCTCAGGTCTCCCAGACTGTTTGCTACCCAGGGAAATCTAATGTGCTCTATAAATTCTATTAATATGCATCTTTTCTAGTGCAGTAATAAAGATGTTAATAGTTTGATTCAGTCTAACTTCAAATTCCACTAGTACAGTAACTAATCTTCTAATTTGAAAGAATTCACCAAATCTTTCTTAGATCTTGAAAAAACTCTACTTCTATGCCATTGACTGGGAGAAATATAAAATAAAACTGGCTGTTTCTTTCCAAGGGCAAAGCAGCAGTATTAAAGAGCAGAATGGGTTCAATGGGAAGGAAAAAGGTGAATGTCAACGAATAACCACTGAACATTCTGACTCCTCAGTTTGCCATTTTTTAGACCATGCAAGGTGGTAAGAAATCAGAAACCAGGAGTCTAGAAATTAGAAACCAGGCATCTAGGGCCACTGGCCTTTTATAAATCTTCACTTGGTAATACATGAACGGTGACTTTCTTTTCCTCACTTACCATTTTATCCACTCTTCCAAGCCAGAAACTCAGGACACATTAGTAGAAAGCTAAGCAATTACTACCCACATTCAAAGAAACTAGTTCTATTCCCTGCAATATAGAAGGTCCAGATGCCCGAGTTTGTTATTTCAGTATCAGCTGATCTTTTCTAAGTCTCTCAAGTGTTCCTGAATATTCATTCATTCACTCTTTAAGAGCCTATTTAAGGGCAGGCACTGGGAACAAACATTAACTGTAAGTCTTCCGTACCCTCCTCACGGAGTAACATTGACCCTAATGACTCAAGTGACCTAATGAGGGCCTTTCCTCATTGAGGCTAAAAATGTGGCCATGGTATTTTTATCCAAAGGCATGACTAGATTCCTGAAAAATTAAAATGCAGCTTCTCATACTCACCCTTTCACTGACCAAAACAAAGCCCATAGTGGAAGGAAGGAGAAAAGAAACAAAAAGACATTAAGAAGTCTTCAAAGAGAATCCATTTGTGAATTCTCTTCTTTATTAGGCTTAACTACATGTAATGCTGTCAAACATCACAGTTCTTCATTCATTTAATAGCTACTGAATGTATACTATTTATCACGCATAATTTCAGATGCTAAGAACAGCAGTCAAGAAACTACCTTCAAGTTTACATTTTAATGGAGTACAAACGAAATGAATATATGGCGAGTGTCTTATTTTCTTGATTTCTCACAAATTGAACTTTTATAAAATCAAGAGATACTTATGATTTAGCACTGTAGCCATTCAGGCACATGGCCTGCAAACCAGACAGCAACTCCATATAATATCTCAAGAAAATGGAACTTATAGAAAGCACAAGCTCATAAAAACTAAGAAAAATCTGAATAATCAGGTGTTTTTTTTTTTTTTTTTTTGAGACAGTGTTTCACTCTTGTACCCCAGGCTGGAGTGCAATGGCATGATCTCGGCTCACTGTAACCTCTGCCTCCCAGGTTCAAGCGATTCTCCTGCCTCAGCCTCCCAAGCAGCTGGGATTACAGACAACTGCTACACACCCAGCTAATTTTTGTATTTTTAGTAGATGGGATTTCACCACATTGGCCAGGTTGGGTCTCGAACTCCTGACCTCAGGTGATCCACCCACCTTAGCCTCCCAAAGTGCTAGGATGACAGTCAGCACCTGGCTGATAGGTTTTAAAAGAAACTACAGCAGTTCCACAGGTGAAGAATATTTACATCCTATCTAATTTGATCCTGGAACCTTTTCAATAACTTGTCAAAAAGCATGGTCCCATCTCCTTTATTTTTCCAATTAATGGCTGGATTCCTATAAAATGAGGGCTTCCCTTGACTTGTTTAGATTAAGCAAATAGACATGAACGGTCAGGAGAAAGGAGCTTTTTAATCCTGAGGCAGAGAACCTACATAAAATGGTCATTCACACACTTTTTCTTAACTGCCCCATGACAGAAATTGTTGAAATCTGTGGAATAAACAGTGACCAGTCATTACATTGTGATACACAGCTAGTCCAGATCCCAGTCTAGGCAATAGCACCAATTAGCAACTTTGCAGATCATGTTACATCATACTTCTGTGACCATTTAATGTTCCTCTGTGATCATCTGCCATACTTGTATGGCCGGGTCTCCAGAAGCTCCAGAATCAATCACATGACACAAAGAAACATGCCAAGGAATCACTGGCCCTGTGTGTTGAATTAGTGGTCTACAGTTCAACCTCATCCATTTCCTACACAGTCATTTCATTGTAATGCAACCGTTGCCCTTTCCTTCCCTATGCCTTGGTATTAGTTACTTCAAATTTCAGCCAGAAGACAGTTGGGAAATCCTCTTTTCACTAACAGAAAGCCCTTGGGGACTCACTCATCCCAAAATACTGCATAAGGTCAAACTGGCTATACTCCAGCAGGTGTCTCACCGACCTTTATTTAAATAAGGGGTCATTTTCCAAATGCATCAATTCTAAACGGCATACATAACTATAAAGAGCTCATTTCTGGAGCACAGAATTGATAACCTTCATTTCTCATTAGTTTCCAATGTGCACTCCTTCCCATGATGCAACAGGTTTACTTCCAGTTGTGCCTGCTTTAATTCAGCACTCTTGTTCTAATGGCTTTCCCTCTTCTATCTAGAGTCTGCCTACCTTTCAAGAGCCTGATGACCTCGTTCCTGATGAAAGCTTTCCCTTACTACTTTGTCTTACCAGGATGTTTCTCTTCCCTGAAGAATGCCGATAACAACCAGTCATTTTACAGTGTTAGAAAACAAGGTCTAGGCAGGTTAAATAGCTTACCCCTAATCATACAACTGACTAATGGCAAAGGCTGGACTACAACCCAGACCTTCAAACTTCCAAGATTCTTCTACCTTCCTCATTCTAACATTATTTCCGACACTAATCTGACCGCATCTCCTTACACTTAAGATTCTCCACACCTAGATATTTTATCCAAAGTCAATCCACCCTTAAAAATCAAAGGTCACGTGCAATCTTTTCCATTCACACTTCCTTTTGGCAGCTTTAACTCACTGAATTTCCTCTTTTCCAAATTTACTACATTTAGACTAGTCAAATGCAATAATGAAAAGAGGGTAACAGAGTAGAAGAAGTTCGATCTGTTACTGACTACATAACCAATTGAGGTAACGCACTACCTCGGATCAGCTCAAGTTTACGGTATTTTAATCACTATCACATAGCACAGCATCTTTGTACTTGATGTTGTCATTTACTCCCAACAACTTGAGAAGGGAGGAATTTACCGATCATGTTTCACAAAAAGCCCTAAGATGTTAATCCATTTGTTGAAGTTTATACAATTATTCACAGCAGCTACTCAAAAGAGCTGAGATTTAAAGCTGGGTCACATTCTTTAAATACTGCAAACTGTAATTCCCTTCTAAGAGCCAGAACTTAGGACTACTGATTCTTGGACCAGAATTATTTACATTATAACCTATAGCTTGTCATAGAATTCCATCCTTTTCATACCTCTAAAATCACAGTTAACATAATCTAACCTAGTCCTCAGGAAACGAACATAAACTTAGAAATGTTCTTTAGAACTATGAATGTCATAAAAGACAAAGAATGGCTGAGGAGCTATGCCAGATAAAAGTCTCAAGAAACATGACAACAGGCCGGGCGCGGTGGCTCAAGCCTGTAATCCCAGCACTTTGGGAGGCCGAGACGGGTGGATCACGAGGTCAAGAGATCGAGACCATCCTGGTCAACATGGTGAAACCCCGTCTCTACTAAAACTACAAAAAATTAGCTGGGCATGGTGGCGCGTGCCTGTAATCCCAGCTACTCAGGAGGCTGAGGCAAGAGAATTGCCTGAACCCAGGAGGCGGAGGTTGCGGTGAGCCGAGATCACGCCATTGCACTCCAGCCTGGGTAACATGAGTGAAACTCCGTCTCAAATAAAAAAAGAAACATGACAACTAAATCCAACGTATGCAGAAAACTGCTGAAGCTAAGTGACAGGATACAATAATTTATTTCATTATTCTTTTACTATTTTCAAATTTTTCTAAATAAACGTTTAAAAATAAAGTCCTTCATTGAGAAATCTTGCTGCATGTCAATCTTTTTCTTCCCTTCCTCAGCCTATCCATACTCGATCTCCTCTAGAAATAAGTCCCAAAGTGACTTCACACATCTTTCTTTCATTTACCTCCCTTCCAAACAATGTGAAATTTTTTTAGCCAGACTAAATTCATGCAGATTACAAATTACATGCATTAACTTTCTCTCTAAATACTAAACTCCCTGAGGGAAAGGGCCTTATCTGGTAATTAACATAAATTTTGTAGTCTAAAAGGATTATGTACCACCTTTCATCACTGGCTGTGAACTCGGCCTCTCTTTGGCACATGGGAAATGAAGCTTTCACAATCCCATCCGAGGCTGTTCCTTGTGAAGGTTAGAGAAGGCAAGCCTGTTTCCATTAAGGCAACCTTCACATCTGACACACTTTTAGATACTACAAGTGATTTACAATGTTCTTAGCTAAAGATGTTAAAAAAAAAAAAAAAATCCATGAATCTTCCAACTAATAAAAAAACAGCCATTAATTACTAGAAAACTAGAAGTCCAAGACAGAATGGGACTGAAAGAATCACAATGCAAGAACAACCCTCATCCCAATCCTACAGATAAACAGGTTTCGAATAATCCCAGCATTCCAAGTAACCGATGTAAAGGTGAAGCATGAAGTGTTGAAATCTAAAGTATTAATAAGCTATGTTTTATTCTATTAATTCAAAGTATACTTAAGGTACATTTGTACAATGTTGATCAATTCACCAAAATGCTGCTTCTGACCATTACTGTCAAATTTACTTATTAGATAAGACTGTCTTTACTAAATGGAATGCATTCTGTTAGGTACTACAGAGTATGTAACAATTACAATATTCCCTCCTCCTCTAATACAAGTTATAGAAGACACAACTACAATACAAGACAGATATAAACACTGTAAGCCTGTGTCAAAGCATCTAGGAATTCATGTGAGAATGTCATGCCTGACTGGGGTCGTAGAAGAGGTGATGTAACAGAACTAAGAGAAAAACATCAAGAAGCTGAGCATGTACCCTGAAAATTACAAATAACCCAAATCCCTTAACAGTATCATGAGTCTGCTCCTAACACAGATGTCAAATTTTACTCTATATATACTAAGTTGAGCTCTTATATACTTGAAGAAGAAAGGTATCTGACCTAAAAACTCCAAGTCCACCAACGCTGAAGCCACATCACTGGAAATTCAATTTTACTGGGCTAGCTTTCATAATGCTATTCAAGTCGAGTGTGAGAAAAGGCAGAGTTCCTGGATCAGTGGCTTCTAGCAGATAGGGCTAAACAAGGCAGTTGCAAAGAGCAACAGGTTCTTTCAACAGTGGATACGTAGTTGCAAGCCAAAGCATAGACAATCAAATACCTAGTTGCAAACCAAAGCACAGACAATCAGGTAAGTGCAGAAAGGACTCGTGATTAAATATTAGTCGTTTCAGGCTCATCCACAAATATCAAACAATTAGCATCAACAGTATCTTTATCTTCCAACTCCAACAATGTTTTAATAATGTAGCTTATTATAGTTGAATGTGGAGGTACTTTTTAGCAAAATGAATCCCTCTCTAAATTCAAGTAATAGAACTGTTACACATTATGGAAAAAAAGAAGTCAGCCATAGAAAAACAAATATCATGAGCAATATATTCTGCACATTTTGTCTTGTGTTGTACATATGTGTCTTGTATCTTTTAACTGAGAGGAGGGAAAATCAAAGTCTTTTACTAATTCCCCCAAGAATCCTGGAGAGAAACCTGTGAACAGCAGGAATATAAGTGGTCCATTCAAAAACAGACTGAAGGAAAAAGAAAAGCTTGATTAGTATAATTTTTTTTAATGTACAGTAACTTCAAGGAGAACTCATATCACACTAAAAACAGTATTTTTACCTTCTCAATCATAAAATACATACACTAACAAAAATTTAATATTCAAGCCTTAAAAAGTTACATAACACCTTCATATTCACTGATTTACATTACTCACTGGGCATACCTACACCCATATCACTGATGATAAGCTTTTGTTTGAAGCCAATTTTTTCCAACCAAGGAGGTTCAGACTATGCTCAAATCTTTAAGACAGAGAAAACCCCTACAATTGGGCAAACAAGATAAATGTTTAAAACATGGAACGGGCTAAGCTCAAAAAGGTTTTCCTATTTAAAAGATTATTCCAAAAATCTCACTTCAAAGAAAAAAGATACCTAATTTTTTCATGCTTCCAATTCTACTTTGAGTAATATTTTACTTTGAAGTTTGAGAGCCTTATAGCTAAAAGATTCTCAAATTATTCTGCCTGAAAACCAGGTGACTGCATTTATTCATTTGCCTCAATCAGATTATATAATCAGATTTTCCAAAACCTTGAAAGATGTGATTCAAACACAACCATCACAAAAGTACAAATATGCACTAGTATGTTTTCTCCCGAGTACATCTGAAAAATCTACTCTTCTCCTGAGTATGCTGAACAATCTACTCTTCAGGTGGATCATTTACAAAATAAGAACATAATTCCCTGAATCAGTAAAGTTAACTTTATTTTCATGAAAGGATGACAATGAAATTCCACTTACACTATCACAATTTACATTTTCCTGCAATTCATGCAGCTTTCTTCAATCCACAATCTACAAACCCCAACCACACACAAATTTGATGTTAGACGGATATTTTAACGTTTAGTTCTCATCTCAACACTCACTGTTGCTACAGTCTCTCATTCCCACTGTTCACTGTGTTACCTGGAGAACAAAGGACTAAAGAAGCCAAAAAGAACTAGATCAAATGATGAGGCCAGTTTTCAGGGTAACGCATAATAACATCAGCTAATCAAAAACTGGAGTATTTCTACCATTTAATCCTTCAAAACAATAACCTCCTGTTTTCCCTCACTCTCCTTCCCAATAACTTGACAGAAGTCTGGGGAAGGTTGGATCTCGAGCCGAAAACCTCCACAAACGTGAAAGCAAATGGAAATCCTAGCACAGTCACGTGACTGACTAAAAATCCCAGAACTCTGTAAACAACCTTTGTTCTCAATGCAAAAATCATTTCTGTACTTTAAACCTCAATTGAGCTCCTCCAATAATGGGTCCTACTTTACCAAGTTATTAGTTCTATTAATAATTATTTGAAAATTCATTCTTCTCGATGATTCAAATACATCTAACTGTAACTATTTCTTATGTGCTGTGGGGCTAAATAAACTGCTCTGCTTCAAATGAAAATGTGTAGCTACTGGAAAGCCTTTCTCCCAGTCTCTCATTCTCGCTTTCCGAATTTGTGACCTATCAATTTCAAAAACCTATTCTATTCCAGTTTGTCCTTAAAGACTCCTAAAATGGAACACAGTACTTTACTCACAGCACCTTTTTCTTCAAAACTTAAATTTATTCTTTTAACTGACAATGCAATGGGAGTAGTAAAACTCAGAATCTCCTCAACTGCTAGTAAGATCTAGAAAGTCTAGATAAAAATTCATAAAAATCTGTCACTGTAACTGAAGCTGACAAATGGTGCTTCAAAAACTGAACACCTAAATGCAAAAGAAATGAACTTGGAACCCTAATTCACACCATATAAAAAATTATCACAAACTGGGTTATAGAACTAAGAGCTAAAACTCTGAAACACTTAGAAGAAAACATACAGGTAAATCCTTATAATCTTGGATTAGGCAATGGTTTCATAGATAAGCCACCAAAAGCACAAAAAACAACAACAACTAAAACTGAGATCATAAAAATGTAAAAACTTTTTTCATTTCAAAAGACACCATCAAGAAAGTGAGGAGATAACCCACAGGACAAAATGTTTGTGAATCACAGATCTGAATCATATTATTTGCATCTAGAATATATTAAGACTACAACTCAGTAAAAAACAAGCCAATTTTGAAATCTGAACAGATACTCCAAAGAGTAATACACAGACGGCCAAGAAGAATATGAAAATACGTTCAACATCATCAGAGATCAGAGAAATGCAGAACGAAATCACAAAGAGATACTACTTCACACCCATTAGGATGGCAATCAACAGAAGAGTAGCAGTAAGGGTTGGCAAGGATATGAGAAAGATGAGGAATTGAAACCTCATTCACTGCTGCTGGAAATCAAAACGATGCAGTCCTTTGGAAAACAGGCCGGCAGTTCCTCAGTTATTAGCATTTCATTAATGAATTAACAGGATTTTTAAAAACATTTAGTATAAAACTGACAAGTATCATTTTATTTCACAAGAATGAAAAACAGATCCGGACATGTTTCCTTCGCGCGCGCGCGCGCGCGCGCGCGCGTGTGTGTGTGTGTGTGTGTGTGTGTGTGTGTGTGTGTGTGTGTGTGTGTGTGTGTGTGTGTGTGTGTGTGTGTGTGTGTGTGTCAATGATTACTAACAAGTTACTGTCATGATTCACTAACAAACCAATTAAAATAGCTCACTAATTTATTCAATTCCCAGGTTTTCAAATTTTCAAGTAAAAAATTACCTTCCAGCCATGCGCGGTGGCTCACACCTATAATCCCAGCACTTTGGAAAGCCAAGGTGGACAGATCATGAAGTCAGGAGATCGAGACCATCCTGGCTAACATGGTGAAATCCCATCTCTACTAAAAATACAAAAAAAATTAGTTGGGTTCGGCAGCAAGCGCCTGTAATCCCAGCTAGTCTGGAGGCTGAGGCAGGAGAATCGCTTGAAGCTTGCAGTGAGCCAAGATCGCGCCACCGCCCTCCAGCCTGGGCAACAGAGCAAGACTCCACCTCAAAAAAAAAAAAAAATACCCTCCAAACTGACAAGGATTTTATACTTCAAATAGTAAGCTGGGGAAGGAATGACTTTTAATCAAATTATGGAATGGGCTACTAATCAGTATTAGCAAATAAAGCTGACAGAGATACCACATTTCTTTTAATTTTGCTTTTAATTTTTTGGATTACATAGTAGGTACATATATTTATGAAGTACATGTGACATTTTGATACAGGCATGCATGCGTAATAAAAAATATGAAACACTTCATAAAAGTGTGTGTCATCCTTATGCAGGGGTCATGCTAATCTTTGTATCACTCCAATTTTAACATACGTGCTGCCAAAGTGAACATTAGTTGCCGCATTGTTTAAAAGGTAGTCATTAACTAGAAATGCCTCTCTCAAAACAAGACCTGTGAAAGCACAGGCTGCTGGGTCCCACCCCGCTTTCTGACTCAATGGCTAGGTATGGGATTCAGCCAAGAATCTGCACTTTCAACAAGTTAGGAGGAGATGTTGATGCTTCCAAGGACCATGCTTTGAGAACTACTATACTATCCTGGATCATCTAACACAATATTCTTTTCAAGACAAAAAAGGGGTAATATTAACGATCCAATCATTTGTCAAGTATCATTTACCAGATACATCAGAGAAGCTTTAAATCATCAGGACTTTCCCAGGGTTGCTTGCTCCAATTAATGCATCTTCTACTAATACGCCCATAAGATGCCCTTCAAGTCCTGCATCCATGAAGCCTTCTGACTCCTCCAGCTAGAAACAACTGCATATTCCTTTGAACCTAAGTCATCACTTGCACCATAAAAAGATGACTGCCAACTTGTAGGACTTGTTTAGCTACTCATATTGAAGACTTTCTTACCAACTAACTAAGTTCCATGGTAGCTTACTGAGGGCATTTTCATATTCCTCACAATTCTTGACACTGGCTCTCCATAAATATCCAATAAGTATGTCTTCAGTAAATAATTAAAATCAATGTAGCCTTGATTTCACCCCCTTTTCAGTAAAAAAAGAAAAAGGCACAAATCAAGCTATTACAGAGAAATGAAGTCCAAATCAAAGCCTTTTCCAATGACTGTACATGATGTTCAATTACAATATACAGCCATATAAGTTTAGGCTTAAGGAATAAGAACATTAGAATGGCAGTTTCGGCAAAAACAATATAACTCTTCAGTTGGTCAACTAACCTACAGTTCTCCTCTCACGAAATGCATTCAACAATACAGAAGTTGGATTGTTTTAAAGAGTAATTGTCCGGGCCGGGTGCAGTGGTTTACGCCTGTAATCCCAGCACTTTGGGAGGCCGATGTGGGCAGATCACGAGGTCAGGAGTTCAGGACCAGTCTGGTTAATATGGTGAAACCCCATTTCTACTAAAAATAGAAAAATTAGCTGGGCATGGTGGCGCACACCTAAAGTCCCAGCTACTCAGAAGGTTGAGGCAGGAGAATCACTTGAACACAGGAGGCGGAGGTTGCAGTGAGCCGAGATCGCGCCACTGCACTCCAGCCTGCTGGGCAACAGAGCAAGATTCTACCTAAAAAAAAAAAAAAAAAAAAAAAAAAAAAGGAGTGTGTCATAGATTATAATCAGTGTGGAACCTGCTGCCCAAGTATATTTTCTATAACGTATTATCTACATTAAAAAAAAAACCTTTGTGTATGGTATATAACTCAACATGCTGCCACCTGACCCACATACAGAAGCTCAACTGGTGTATCTCGTTCCCACCAAGTCCCTTGAGTCATTTCTTTTTATGGTGTCTCCAACATCATAGAAAACAGCACAGAATTCTGCAACATCCTAAAAGTGTTTCAAATTATCTGTAACTCTTATTAAAAATTCTTCTATGACATTCTTTATAACTTCTTCTATTATCCTTTCATCTGTCTGCCCTTTATAGGCTGTGAAGGGGGGGGGGGGAACCACAGGGGACCTAATGTTATTTATCTCCAAAACCTAAAACCAGTACCTGGTATATAGTAGGTACTCAAGGAACACTTTTCAATCCAATCGCTGTTGCTACTTGCTATCTTGTATACTATTCTTCACACAGCTCATTAGACTATGAGTATCAGTATCTGACAATTTAGCAAGAACTGAGACCTGCAGCAGCTCCAGAAACTCATAAGAAAAACGTACCAAATATGCAGATGTGTTTAACCTATGAGGGACCTGAAGGTCAGAAGAGACAATGAAGAAGTCACTGAAACACTAATTAAGTCACCTGAAGGAGTTTGGGAGGTTTTTTTGTTTTTTAAACATATACATGCAGTTCTCATTTTAGATGACAGTGTGGGACTGCAAAAATAATTTGAAACTGAACAAAGTGCTCTTTTTTTTTTTTTTTTTTTTT
>NW_022437041.1:1517120-1535040 GCF_009761245.1 Sapajus apella | reverse complement strand
TCCTGAGTAGCTGGGATTACAGGCACGCGCCACCATGCCCAGCTAATGTTTTGTATTTTTTAGTAGAGACGGGGTTTCACCATGTTGACCGGGATGGTCTTGATCTCTTGACCTCGTGATCCACCCGCCTCGGCCTCCCGAACAAAGTGCTCTTAATCACTGAATTGTTGCATTACTTTTAAATTTTTGGTCTAGATATTAAAAACATTTACTATCGATTATCAACGTATAATAAAAATATTAAAAAATAGGCCAGGCGCTGTGGCTCACGCCTGTAATCTCAGCACCTTGGGAGGCCAAGGCAAGCAGATCACTTGAGGTCAGGAATTTGAGACCAGCGTGGCCAGTGTGGTGAAACCTGTCTCTACTAAAAATGCAAAAATTAGCTGGGTGTGGTAGCACACACCTGTAATTCCAGCTACCCAGGAGACTGAGGCAGGAGAATTGCTTGAACCCACGAGTCGAAGGTTGCAGTGAGCAGAGATCGCACCACCGCAACTCAGCCTGGGCAACAGAGACTCTATCTCAAAAAAAAAAAGCTGGGCATGGTGGTACATGCCTGTAATCCTGGCTACTTGGGAGGGTGAGACAGGAGAATCACCTGAACCCAGGAGGCGGAGGCCACAGTGAAGCAAGATCACACCACTGCACTTCAGCCTGGGATAGGGCAAAACTCCGTCTCAGGAAAAAAAGAAAAAAAAAAAATCATTCTCTCTCTCTCACACACACACACGCTAACATTCTTTTAGAACATTGCAATTAAAAACATTAGAACCGATGTGAATGGTTTCATTTCTTTGAATAGCAACTTTTCTTCTCATATAACTTATGACAAAGAGCAAACATCTTTTCTTCTTTTTTGGAGACAGGGTCTTGCTCTGTCACCCAGTCTGGGGTGCAGTGGCACAAGCACAACTCACTGGAGCCTGGATCTTCCAAGCTCAAGCGATCCTCTCACCTCAGCACCCCCCACCCACCCCCACCCCCGCCCAAGTACCTAAGACAACAGACGAAAGCCATCACGCCTTTTTAGTAGAGATGGGGTTTTGCCATGTTGCTCAGGCTGGCTGAGAACTCCCGAGCCCAAGCAACCTGCCCACCTCAGCCTTCCAAAAGTGCTGGAATTACAGGCATGAGCCACCGCACTGGGCCATTTACGACACAGAGCAAACATCTTTTCTATTGCTTGGGGAAATTTCTTGGGGCATTTTCACACAACTCTAAAGCTGGTACCAGCTTCTAACATTTTATCCTTTGCCTTTTCAACGGCATGGATATCTTGGAGAGAGTTCCCTTATTGTGAATTTTGCCAGTGTCACCTCCTATGAGGCCATCCTCTTTTTCATCACAACCACTTTCCTCACTTATGTCCATAAACTCACCTTCACTAGGTTTCTACAGCTGCATATGAAGATATCACAACATTCTCCCAGTCAGCTATTTCTTCTATAATTCAACGTACATGTGGTTCAAATTTCATTTTCAGCACTGTCATTTTTAGAGGTAGTTTCTGCACTTTCATCTTTGATGACATTAAAGCGTAATTTAACAAAAGCTATGGGATGCTCAGAAGACATTAGGGCCACTGGAGAAAACAAGTAATTGAGAAAAAATGTGAATGGCCACAAAAGATATTACAATTTTTAAAAAATCCTTTATGGCAAGAACCAGCATATGCAAAATCAAAAAGCAGAACTAGATGAAGAAAACAATTACAACTCATATCCGAGACAATCAGCTTCCTTTACATATAAGCAGATCTATAGGAAAATGATTCCCCACTCAAAAATACAGGATGTAAACAGCTTACAGAAAATAAAAATTTCAAAGCTTAAAACATTAAAAAAGTGCTAAACCTCCTTTCAATAGAAATGCAAATATAGATCTCACTGAGAACTTCTGATACTATCTGGATGAATCTCAGCAAAATAAATCTCTTATAATGCTGAATAAAATAAGCCATAAATAAGAGCACATACTGTATGTTTATATGAAATACAAGAATAATGAAAAGATAATATAAGTCAGGATAATGGTTACCTTTCCAGAGGCCCGAGACAGAGCAACGACTGGTATAGAGGTTACACAGGTTCATCCAATTTGTGAAATTCATCATGCTATATTCTCTAACTTTTAATGTATTTTGCATATAATAAAAAGCATCTCTCCAAAAAAAAAAAAAATGCCATATCTACCAGTCTGGCAAAGATAAAAAGCTTTGTGACACTCCATAGTGTTATAATACACACTGGTGGTAGGAGTATCAATAACCACAACCTCCATGGAGACAACCTGCCAATGAAATTTTAAAATGCACATATCCTGCCGGGGGCAGTGGCTCACACATGTAATCCCAGTACTTAGGGAGGCTAAGGCAGGCAGATCACCTGAGGTCAGGAGTTCAAGACCAACCTGGCCAACATGGCGAAACCCTGTTCTACTAAAAATACCAAAATTAGCTGGGCGTGGTGGCGTGCGCCTGTAATCCCAGCTACTCAGGAGGCTGAGGCAAGAGAATCACTTCAATCCGGGAAACAGAGGTTGTGGTGAGCCGACATCAGGCCACTGCACTCTAGCCTGGGTGAGAGAACAAGGCTCTGTTTTAAAAAAAAAAAAAAAAAAAAAAAAAAAGTAGCTATTTATTACTAACCTGCCTGATATGATACTAGAATTCTTTTTGCAGGAGACACTTCAAAGAGAATATATTGAATGCCTAACTCTTCGTTCATAGACACATAGCAACACACACAAAAAAAGTCAAAAGGTGTTTGCCTAATCGTAAAGACCCTTAAGAGAAAGTCCAGGAAAAATAAAGAAATAGGAAGATGGGAACAGAATCACACTCACTTTTACACCCATTCCTTAACACTCACTGCTTCCTGAGCTCAACACTGCATAAAGTGGTCTTCCAAAGACACCATTCCCACACCTAAAAGTTGAGAGAAGAAAAAATCTTAAACGGAAAAAACACTTTTTTATTCTGATTATCTTTTTTTTTTTTTTTTTTTTTTTTGAGACAGAGTCTCACTCTGTTGCCCAGGCTGGAGTGTAGTAGTGCAATCTCCGCTCACTGCAATCAAGCGATTATCGACCTCAGACTCCTGAGTAGTTGGAATTACAGGCATGCACCACCATGCCGGGCTAATGTTTGTATTTTCAGTAGAGACAGGGTTTCACCATGTCTGCAAGGCTGCTCTCGAATTCCTGTTCTCAAGTGATCCATCGTCCTTGGTCTCCCAAAGTGCTGGGATTACAGGCATGAGCCACTGCGCCCGGCCCTGAATATCCTTTGTCAAATTTTAAATACATCAACAAAATCATCACATCTCCCCACAAACACAAGATTCCTGCTCAACTGGCATTTACATTCCAGTGGAAATTAAAAAATAAAAATAAAAATAAAAACAAAGAAAAAAAGAAAAGAAAAGGCAGTCGGAGTTAATCCCAGAAGGCTGGAATCGTCCTGTGTATATTCCATGGCACTGATACCTGGTCGAAGCACGAAACATAGTGATTAATAATGTTGCTCTGAAATCATGAATCCCATGAGCTATGGGCTGCTTGTACCAGCTTGTCAGCGTTGTTCATTGTTAAAGTGAGATTGATGGTTTGCACCTGGTTTTGGTGAGCCCCTAGAGGTTTCTGCCACTGATGCTGGTTATGTAGCAAAAATATGCCTATGTGGCCAGCAGGAATATAAGCCCCACTGAGACTCCACTGGGTGGTCCCTGGTTCCAAGGTGTTCCCTGCACACATCAGTGATCCCAATCCAGGAAAGCTATCCATATGGCCCTACAGAAGGGGGACAATTGAACCTCACACTCAGCCTCTTCAGGTTCATTGATAGGAGGCAGCCTTTGCTTGTGACATGCAACGTAACTTGAAAGCAGTTGCATTAGGTATCCTTTTTCAGCAATAAACCACAGATTGATGAGCACTGTTACTTTGGATCATGTGAGCTTTCTTTAGCAATCAAACCTTGCCTAACTGCCACTGTTGGGGGCGGGTGTAACAAACTGTAATAACTGGTTAAAAAAATAAAACTTAATAATAAAGAGTGAAAAACTAAAGAGGCAAAATGGGATTAGAGAACACGGCCAGGAAAGGAGATGGGGAACATGAACTAATGTACAAATGACAAGAATCCAACAAAATGACAGCAGGGGTTAAGAGAATTCTAAGCAGAGAGCACCACAGATAGGCTCTAAGGCAAGAACAAGTTTGATTCCAACAAAAGTTAAGTGTGGCTACAGAGTGGCAAGCAATGAACAAATGGTAGGAAATTAAATCAGAGGTAGGCAGGAGCAGATCACAGACAGCCTTATAAATATGGATTTCAAACCAATAGCTTTCTTTTTTGAGGCGGAGTTTCACTCATGTTACGCAGGCTGGAGTGCAATGGCGCGATCTCGGCTCACTGCAACCTCTGCCTCCTGGCTTCAGGCAATTCTCCTGAGTAGCTGGGATTACAGGCACGCACCACCATGCCCAGCTAATTTTTTGTAGTTTTAGTAGAGACGGGGTTTCACCATGTTGACCGGGATGGTCTCGATCTCTTGACCTCGTGATCCACCCGCCTCGGCCTCCCAAAGTGCTGGGATTACAGGCTTGAGCCACCGCGCCCGGCCCAGCCCAATAGTTTTCTTACTGTTCTTGCTCACACAGCCCTTCACCCTCACCTCAGTACTTACACTACCTCCAGAGTGAATTCTCTGAGATAAATACAAGCATGTAATTTCACTACTTAAAATAAATCAATCAGCCAGGCATGGTGGCTCACGCCTGCAATCCCAGCACTTTGGGAGACCAAGGCAGGCGAATCACCTGTCAGGAGTTTGAGACCAGCCTGGCCAGCATGATAAAACCCTGTCTCTACTAAAAATACGAAAAATTAGCTGGGCATGATGGCGCACACCTTGGGAGGCTGAGGCAGGAGAATCACTTGAACCCAGAAGGCAGGGGTTGCGATGAGCCAATATCACACCATTGCACTCTAGCCTGGGAAACAAGGGTGAAACTCTATGTCTCAAAAAATAAAAAATAGCCAGGTGCGGTGGCTCACACCTGTAAATTCCAGCATTTTGGGAGGCCGAGTTGGGCAGATCATCTGAGGTCAGGAGTTCAAGACTAGCCTGGCCAAAATGGTGAAACCCCGTCTCTACTAAAAATACAAAAAAATTAGCTGACCTTGGTGACACACGCCTGTAATCTCAGCTACTGGGGAGGGTGAGGCAGAAGGATCGCTTGGACCTACGAGACAGAGGTTGCAGTGAGCCAAGACTGTTCACTGCACTCCAGCCTGGGTGACAGAGTGAAAAGTAAAAAGAAGTAACACTCCACGTTAACACGATATGTATTCAGTGTCTGTTTTTCTAGTCTTCCACTTTTGCTTTAGAGAAACTACACAGCTGCTTTTGCACAGACTTGGGGTTTTCAATCGCAGTGCCCTTTTCTTCCCCGGGCAAGGGGCTGAAACGTAACTCCAGCTAAGCAAATCAGTCTCCTAGAAATGTGAATGTAAAGAAAGAGAAATTATACAGGAAAATAATTCAAACTGATTCTTAACCACTGCCAAGTCAGCCCACTGTGATGTCTACAACCTAGACTCTATTTTTCTGTTTTCTGTTAATTCAATGAACTTCCACATCTTTCCCCTTTTTTGCTTCAGATAACTAGACTGTTTCTGTTGCCTGCAAACAAAAACCTGGAGTCAATGAACCAAGAGCGTGAAAGAGGTCAGCACAAGTCACACTATGATAAGCAGGAACCATAAATCAGGGTAAAGCCTGGTCTGTTGGGAGCAGAGAGAAACGGAAAACGGAATTATGGCAGAATACTAGACTTGGAAGCCTAGCACTGCTGCTACTAAGAGGAATACATGATAATTCAGTCTTTAAGAATCTGCTACATTCTAGAACACATGCCAATTATCCATGAAGCCAGAAAGTAAAAACAATCAGTTATAGGCAAAACAGTACTACAATTTCCTGAAACACTTGGCTTTGCAGCTTTAAGATAATTCCCGTCTTTCCCCTCTATGCTTCCTTAAAGAAACACCCCATTTAGCTGAGGGTAATTTAAGAGAGACTGTTCCTTAAAATTTTTAAACAAGGAATACATCTGTAATTTCCCTACCCTGACTTCCTCCTTGAGGTTGCAATACCTCTTACATACTCTACTGACATCCACCTCACCCTGTATGACAGTTATGTCTGTATGTCTCTATAGTAGTAACATGTTGCCTCCCTAAAAGCAAGAATAAAGTTTGAATCTCAGAGCCTACTTAATACAGTAACCGGTATACAGTAAAAACGATGATGATAATAAAAGGCTTTCTATTAATAAATATCTGTATCACTCCTGGCACTGTAAGGCACTGTGTGTGTGTGTGTGTGTGTGTGTGTGTGTGTACGTGTGTATGTGTGGTGTTTGTTTTTGAGACAGAGTCTCCCTCTATCGCTCATGCTGGAGTGCAGTGTCGAACTCCTGACCTCAGGTAACCCACCCAGCTCGGCCTCCCAAAGTGATGGGATTACAGGCGTGGGCCACCGCGCCCAGCCTGCCATATCCTTTTTTAATGAATGCAATATGAGGGCATCACATGAAGGGCAAATATTGTTTCATGAAACTAATTTCGGTTTCACATACACACACATACAAGGCAGACATGTGTATTTTTCCCCCCTGGGAGATGAAGTTTTGCTCTTGTCGCCCAGGGTAGAGTGCAAAGGTGCGCTGGCTTCCGGATTCAAGAGATTCTCTTGCCTCAGCCTCCCAAGTAGCTGAGATTACAGGCATGCACCACCACCACGCCTAGCTAATTTCTGTATTTTTAAGAGACAGGGTTTCACCATGTTGGCCAGGCTGATCTCAAACTCCTGACCGGAAGTGATCTACCCGCCTCAGCCTCCAAAGTGCTGGAATTACAGGCATGAGCCACCACGCCCGGCCATCTTCCCAATTTTTAATCAAAATCCTGATGTTTAAAAATTCTGAGTAGTAAAATCTATCATAATGTCCTACATACATTATCAAAAATAGATAAACAAACAGGGTTTAAAAGGTGTTGCATGAAAAGGCACTTGGGGCATGAAGTACCATACTTCTCCCCTGCTGGTGAAGTGTGCCCTAAAACTATAGCGTACTTCTGTGGCAGAGAAGAGAAATGAACAAGCTGCTTCTTTCACTCTCTTCCCCCAGGACTTTTACTAAACCATCTTCAAAAATGCTTCTCTGCTTTACTATGCTTCGCTAAAGACAATTACTCAATTTTATCAGTTTTCTGATCATTTTCATGAGTGACTGGATAAATATCCTCCAATATATACTGTCTCTTAAAATGATGACCTCATGCCAGGTGCGGTGGCTCAAGCCTGTAATCCCAGCACTTTGGGAGGCCGAGGCGGGTGGATCACGAGGTCAAGAGACCGAGACCATCCTGATCAACATGGTGAAACCCCGTCTCTACTAAAAATACAAAAAATCAGCTGGGCATGGTGGCACATGCCTGTAGTCCCAGCTACTCAGGAGGCTGAGGCAGGAGAATTGCCTGAACCCAGGAGGCGGAGGTTGCGGTGAGCCGAGATCGCGCCATTGCACTCCAGCCTGGGTAACATGAGTGAAAGTCCGTCTCCACAAAAAAAAAAAAGAAAAAAGATGACCTCACTCACATGTATAACCTTATACACAAAAAAAGCTCTCAGCAGGTGACAGCAGGCACTATGACTTTGCATGTTTACTTCTGTAACAGGCCATAAGCCCAGAAAACAGCTGTTAGCATTATGGCATACATTAAAATGTTAGCATTATGGCATACATTAAAATGCTATGGGGGAAAAATGATTAATTCTTCTAAGGCACTATATACTAAAGTAGTAATGTACATTAAGAGAAAGACATGGCCGGGCATGGCATGGTGGCTCACGCCTGTAATCCCAGAACTTTGGAAGGCCAAGACGGGTGGATTGCTTGAGCCCAGGAATTTGAAACCAGCCTGGACAGTATCGCAAAACCTCATCTCTATAAAAAACACAAAAATTTGCAGGGCATGGTGGCATGGGCCTGTGGTCCAGTTACTTGGGAGGCTGAGGCAGGAAGATCAATTGATTAAGCCCATGAGGTTGAGGCTGCCTGGACTGTGATCATCCCACTGCACTCCACCGGGTGACAGAACTCAAGACTCTGTCTCAAAACAAATACATTAGTTAAATAAAAATAAATAAAATCAAACATTTTTTAAAAAGAGGCATGTTTGGGGACATTCACAGTCATAAATTAGTGAATTATAGTCTGAGGCAGACAAATGTATATATTGCTCCTCCTTCCCAAGGCCCCATGAAAAATAAAGGGAAAAGATTTAAACTAAAATGAAGTAACAGGCCAGGGTCCTTGGCTTAGGCCTGCCATCCCAGCACTTTGGGAGGCCGAGGCAAGTAGACCACTTGAGTCCAAGACTTCGAGACCAGCCTGGGCAACATGGCAAAACCTCGTCTCTACAAAAAATACAAAACTTAGCAAGGAACAGCAGCATGTCGTACCTTTAGTCCTAGCTACTAGGGAGGCTGAGGTGGAAGGATCAATTGAGCCTGTGAAGTTGGGGCTGCAGTGAGCCGTGAGCGAAGCGTGCCACTATACTCAAGCCTGCACGACAGAGCAAGACCTTATCTCAAAGACAAAATGAAACAGCACTGTTGCAGAACAAGTAGATGTCATTGGATGATGATAAATTCTACAGAACTTTTGGACAGGTTGAAAGTAGAAGAGACTGACAGAGAAAAAAACCTACATACAAGAGACCAAAGTCTTTTCAAGGCCACACTAGAGAAGTTTCAAGTTATATACTAATCACAATTACAAGGAGAAGGAAACAATTATGGGTGCTTCATCAGAGCACTGCATTACCCACATTCTGGACAGACTATCCCAGCCTCTGATCCTGTGAACAGAGACGCTGATGCTGGCAGCTCTTGCCTTTAGGATAAAGCCAGAGAAGAAATCTCCATAAAAAGCGGGCACTGACCAGGCGCAGTGGCAAACACCTTAATTCTGGCACTATGCGAAGACTGATGGAGCCCAGGAGTGTGAGGGCAGCCTGGGCAACATGGTATGACAGCATCTCTACAAAGAGTAAAAAAGGTCAGCTGGCACACCCCTGTGATCCCAGCTACATGGGGGCTAAGGCAAGAGGCTGACTTGAGCCTGGGAGGTGGAGGCTGCAGGAAGCCAGGTAACATCACTGCACTCCGGCCTGGGTGGCAGGGCAAGACGCTGTCTGGGAGGGGAAAAAAAAGTGGACATCGTTGCCAGGTAAGGCTTTCTGTGAGAGTAGCCAGGTCTGAGAGAGCAGTACAGCAGAAAGATGAAGGGAACACCAGACCTCTAATGCTGAGACAGAAATAAAAGGGGATGGAAGAAAAAAAGGAGAACAAGGAGAGAAAGAGGAGGGGATCTCTCACCATCTGAGTGCAATATACCAAAGCACTGCTCCTTGCAAGTACTGAAGATACCAGAGCAACCCAAGCGAGCAGGGTACCACTGTACCTGCTGACTCCGCACCCACACCACCTAGAAGGAACACTGCTGGTCCACACCTGACCCCATTTCACATAACCTGTCACCAGAACTACTATTCAAGAGAGAAGCCTTACAGGAAAAGAACTATTTACACATACTGCAACAAAAACATACTTTAACTAAGAAGACTAACCAAGATGCACCAAAAACTTGCCGAAAGCTGAAACCTAATAATATAAAAGGTACAACAGGAACATACAGAAATCAGGGAACAAACATATTTTAATTCTCATTAATATCTTGACAATGACTCAAAAAAACACACAAAAAAATAGGCCACATTAAAAAAAGTAGCAATGGCTATTAAAATTAAAGCATTGGCCAGGTGCAATGGCTCATGCCTGTAATCCTAGCACTTTGGAAGGTCAAGTCAGGCAGATCACCTGAGGTCAGAAGTTCAAGACCGGCCTGGCCAACATGGTGAAACCCGTCTCTACTAAAAGAAACAATACAAAAATTAGCTAGGCGTGCTTGCGTGCACCTGTAGTCCCAGCTGCTTGGGAAGCTGAGGCAGGAGAATCGCTTGAACCCAGGAGGCAGAGGTTGCAGTGAGCTGAGATCATACCACGGCACTCCAGCCTGGGGGACAGAGAGAGTCTCCAACACCAGGGAAAAAAAATTCAATTGTTTAATAAATTGGGCATAGCTAAATACCAAATTCATTTGGCTAGAATATAAATACTGTCCAGAAAGTAGCGCAAAAAAAACAAGTATAAGAGGCCGGGCGCGGTGGCTCAAGCCTGTAATCCCAGCACTTTGGGAGGCCGAGGCGGGCGGATCACGAGGTCAAGAGATCGAGGCCATCCTGGTCAACACGGTGAAACCCCGTCTCTACTAAAACTACAAAAAGAAATTAGCTGGGCATGGTGGCGCGTGCCTGTAATCCCAGCTACTCAGGAGGCTGAGGCAGGAGAATTGCCTGAACCCAGGAGGCGGAGGTTGCGGTGAGCCGAGATTGCGCCATTGCACTCCAGCCTGGGTAACAAGAGCGAAACTCCGTCTCAAAAAAAAAAAAAAGTATAAGAAAAAAATGAAAAAGTGACAATCAAGAGAGTCCAACATCCACTTACATAAGACATCCAAAAGTGAAGAACAGAGATGGAGGGGGCAAGTTAAACTTTCCAAGAGCTCAAGAACAACTGATTCAGTTGTGAAGCTGAGAACAGTCACAGAGTAACAGTAAGAACAGATGAAAAATACCCGTAACTGGATTCCTGCCAGTAAAATTTCAGAATGTCAAGAAAGCATCCAGAGCAAAACTTGGATGACCTTCACATCCACCTTCTAATCAGAAATACCAGGTACTAGAGGACAATACAGCAGTGTTCTACCCCCCCAAGTTCTACAAGAAAAATACCTTCAAACAGCCAGGCGCAGTGGCTCACACCTGTAATCCCAGCACTCTGGGAGGCCAAGGTGGGCGGATCATGAGGTCGCGAGTTGGAGACTAGCCTGGCCAACATGGAGAAACACCGTCTCTACTGAAAATACAAAAATTAGCCAGGCGTGGTGGCATGTGCATATAGTCCCAGCTACGCAGGAGGCTGAGGCAGAAGAATCGCTTGAACCTGGAAGGCGGAGGTTGCAGTGAGCCAAGATCACGCCACTGCACTCCAGCTTGGGCGACAGAGCGAGACTGCATCTCAAAAAAACGTAACAAAACGTAACAAACCTTGAAACTATATTCCTAAACCCAAACTTCCTCAACCTGTGTGCTACCAACGGGTTACCAGGTGAGCAGCCAGAGGCCTTTGCTACAGCAAACAAATACGACCATTTTCTACCAATTTATCACGTGAAAAAGTTGAAAGCATTGCTGTCAAGTCAGATTTGCCACTGAGTCAAAATAAAGACATATTCAGACATTCGAGAACTGAAATTTTACTTATATGAAAAAACTGAAAAGGTAGAGCAGCAAAACAAAAAAGGAATCCAAGTAAACACAACATGACACGGAAGAAACAGTGGCAGCTGAGTATGAACCAGAAGTTAACAAGTGACAAAACAAAGTATTCTATACTTGTCACTGACAGTGGGAGAGTCTCCTCTAACAGCCAAAGTTAAATGACCGTATTATTCCCTTCCTCATAAATATAAGTGAATGGTCATAACAATTAATGTTTTTCAATTTTAAAAATCATCCCATAGGACAAAAGAAGTTCGAAACTACATAGCTGCAAACTCTAATCCAAGCTTGTCCAACCCGCATAAACTTTTTTAAAACACAGATTTTTTTTTTTTTTTTTGCAACTTTTTTTTTCTAGCTCATCAGCTATCGTTAGTGTATATTACATGTGGCCCAAGACAACTGTTCTCTTCCACTGTGGCCCAGGGAAGTCAAACCATTGGGCACCCCTGCTCTAATCCTTACCTTGTAAAAATAACATATTTTTTAATTGGAAAAAGAAAATGTAAGGATGAATACACTAATTTTCTCAACGCTTTCAAATGAAATGTGTCCCATAGTTAATATAGTCTTTAGTAGAATTTATCACTTAAAGTAACTAAAGCAAGCAATAAACAACTATTAACACTGGCTGCCTTTAGAACGCCTGCGGATGGCGAAAGAGATACTCTTAGTTTTCTTCATACCATTCTATCCTATGCGGAGATTCTGCAGCATGCATGCATTACTTTTAAGTAATTTAAAAACTCATTTTGATTTCTAAAAAGTTATGGTACATAGTGAGTCAGACTACCAGGTAGAAATTAAGAACAAAATATATTTGTATTTACACAAACAATGTTCACAACGTATCCGGTTATCAACAGAACAGCATGCATATAATCTCATGTAAATCATATTAAATATTTTTCACTTTTTTTTTTTTTTTTGAGTGACCGAGTTTCACTCATGTTACCCAGGCTGGAGTGCAATGGTGCGATCTCGGCTCACCGCAACCTCCGCCTCCTGGGTTCAGGCAATTCTCCTGCCTCAGCCTCCTGAGTAGCTGGGATTACAGGCACGCACCACCATGCCCAGCTAATTTTTTGTATTTTTAGTAGAGACGGGGTTTCACCATGTTGACCAGGATGGTCTCGATCTCTTGACCTCGTGATCCACCCGCCTCGGCCTCCCAAAGTGCTGGGATTACAGGCTTGAGCCACCGCGCCCGGCATTTTTCACATTTTTATACACACCTGAAAGTGCATAAAAACACATTTGAAAGGTTACATATCAAAGGCTTAATAACAGCAGTATTTGGTGAATAGAATGAGCTCAAACTAAGAACTTTCAACACATCACTTCACAGTGTACATCTGCTCCATTTGGCTGGTTCATGCATTTTTACAATGTGTATGTATGGCATACAAAAGATAAACTTAGTGGACCCAAAAAAAAAAAAAAAAAGAATCTTAAAAGATATTCGTACAGCCATGTTCACAGCAGCACTATTCACAGTAGCCAAAAGTCAAAAGCAACCAAAGTGTCCATCACAGAAAACAAAACACGGTCTACACATACAAAGAAATATTAGTCTTAAAAAGCAAGGAAATTCTGACACATGCTACAACACAGATGAACTGTGAGGACATTATGCTAAGTGTATTAAAGTAGTTCATAAAAAGCCAAACACTACATGATTCCATTTGCATAAGGTACCTATAATACTCAAATTAATAAAGACAGAAAATAAGAACAATGGTTGCCAGCAGCTACAGGGTAGAGGAATGAGAAGAAGCTGTTTAATGGGCATAGAGCTTCAGTTTTGCAGGATGAATAATACTGCAGACTGATTGTGATGCTGGGTAGACAAGGGGCAAAACTGGGGCTTAGCACAGGAGGGTTCTTGGCTTCACCTAGGAAAGCATTCAAGGGCGAACCTGTGGTGTTAGCAACTTTCATGGAAGCAGCAGCAGAGGCAGTGCTCCATGCAGAGCAGGGCTACCTCATAAGCAGTGTGACCAGAGTACCAGCTAAGGGGCAGTTCTGCAGTCACATTTATACCTACTTTTAATAACATGCAAATTAAGGAACAGGTTCTACTGAAATTTCTAGAAATGTGTGGTAATTTCTATGTCATTACCATAGAAAGGGGCAGAAACGTCTAAGTGTTGCCATGGCAATGATAAACTGATATGACACTTTATGGAGAGGTGCTTTTACCTCTTCCCTGCTTCAGCTAGTCTTCAATATGGTGCAGAGTCCAAGCTCCACCACTGGAGTCAAGTCCCGTCTTCTCCTCCCAGTTGCCCAACAATGTGAGTTTACTTAACAGTACTGAACCATACATTTTTACAACTATCTGCTGTAAAGGGCCAGACAGCAATTTTTCCAAGGCCAAAGGTCTCAGCTGCAAGTACTCAACTGTGTAGTTGTGAAGTCAAAGCAGCCATATCTATACATAATCAATGCCGCTGTAACTGGTTAACTGAACTATACATTTTTAATAGTTAATATAGTAAATTTTTGTCTATTTACAATTAAAATTAATAAGTTTCAGAAGCAGATGAAGGCCGGGCACAGTGGCTCACAACTGTAATACCAGCACTTTGGGAGGCCCAGGCAGGAGAATCATGAGGTTAAGAGTTCAAGACCAGCCTGACCAACATGGTGAAACTCCATCTCTACTAAAAACACAAAAAGCAGCCAGGCATGTGGTGCAGGCCTGTAATCCCAGCTACTCTGGAGACTGAGGCAGAAGAATTGCTTGATCGCTTCAAGCAAACCCAGGAGGCGTAGGCTGCAGTGAGCTGAGATCGTGCCACTGCACTCCAGCCTGGGCGACAGTGCAAGGCCAAAAAAAAGAAAAGCAAGTCAAGTAAAAATTTAAAAAGAATAAATTTCCAATGATAAATTAGTGGCACCAAGAGAAATACAGTCGATCCTCACCAATTCATGGATTTCGCATTTGTGAATTTGCCTGCTTGCACCAAAATTCATACTGCAGCACTTTCGCAGTCATAGGCAGACATGCGCAAAACGGTGAAACAATCCGAGCTGTCCATTGCGTGCTAACCCACCTGAAGACAAAAGACAGCATTCTGCCTTCTTTCCGCCCTCGTATCATAAACAAACGTCCTCTGTGTGGTCTATTAAGTGCCACATTTTTGCATGTTTGTGCTTTCTGTCGGTCATCTCACTATTTAATACTTTATCACTATGCTTAGGGCTACTTAGTGTTGCTAAGTGCAAGATGGCTGTGGAGAAAAATATGTGTGGCAAATAAGCTTTGTTCATGAATTTTAGTGCTATTGGCTCTAAATGTGAGATTAATGCATCAACAATATGTATTAATAAGGTATCTTTAAACAGAAACACACCAAGTTACTATAGATCAGCTGACAAAAATGTTATGACCGAGACTTACAGGAACCTAACCCTGTATTTTCCCCTAGGAGCAATGGCTCAATGTTTGCTAATTCGGTGTTCAAGGCAACTTTAAAGAACATAACTACAGTGAATAATGAAAACAAACTACATCTACAAGTCAAAAAAAGGGAAGAACTGTAGGCAAAAGATATTAATTTATGTCAACTATTTTAAATTTAATTGATTTTAAAACTTGTGAAGACCAGAAGTTTTTCACAGGACATGAAGTGATGATGGGGCAGGGATATTTTAAATATTCCTAAATTTAAAAATAATTATCACCTAACCTTTGCAATTAAACTTTGTTATGTGTGAAAAGCACTTAGTTCAGTGCCTACGCACAGTGAAAATTCAGTAAAATATTGGATAATATTATTTATCTCATTAAATTATTGCAACTATCAAGGTAATGGGAATCTGAGAATGTTATCCAATTGGTTAGATTTCAATTCAGTGAGGGTACAGTTAACTATATAAGATGGATCTCCAATAGTTCATTTAGGACATAACAAAACTAAATTATCAACTGTGGTCATCTGCAATAGGTGACTAATGAAAACAAGGCTTTGGGGACCAAGTGAGACTCTGGTAGAAAACTATGAAGGGCATGCCACAGATATATGAGGACAGTGGAGTGGGGATGACAGCTTCTAATAGTGTTGAAGTTAAAAAATGACATATTGAGGCCAGGTGTGGTGGCTCACACCTGTAATCCCAGCACTTTGGGAGGCCAAGGCAGGCAGATCACCTGAGGTTGGAAGTTTAAGACCAGCCTGACCAACACGGAGAAACCCCATCTCTACTAAAAATACAAAATTAGCTGGGCATGGTGGTGGTACATGCCTGTAATTCCAGCTACTCAAGAGGCTGAGGCAGAATTGCTTGAACCCGGGAGGCGGAGGTTGCAATGAGCCGAGAGAATGCCACTGTACTCCAGCCTGGGCAACAAGAGCGAAACTTTTCCCGGGGAAAAAGAAAAGAAAGTGACATATTCACAGCATAAATTTTTGACTCATGGCACTGACAAAGAAGGAGGCAGTTACAACATTAAAAAATTGTTCTCCATTATCTAAAGCAAAAGTTAGAAAACATTTTTCTGTAAACGGCCGGACAGCAATTTTTCCAAGGCCAAAGGTCTCGGATGCAACCATTCAACCGTGTAGTTGTGAAGTGAAAGCAGCCATACCTATACATAAATTAATCAATGTGCTATATTCCAATAAAACTTTATATATGAAAATTTGAATTTCATGTCATTTTAATTTGACACAAAACAGTATCATTCTTTTGACCTTTTTTATTCAATTATTTTAAATTGTGGAAAGTATTTTTAACTTGTGGATCACAAAAAAACAGGTTGGCCACATACAGCCTGAAGACTGCAGTTGGCCAACCCCTGCTCAGAAGCTTTACAGCCAAAACTCAAATGCGCAGTCTGATTCTTTGACTGTTTAATTATAACTTCAAGTGGAACCAGGCAAGCCTAAAGAACAGGAACCTAGTGGTTATCAAGCCGTTTGTCTGCAGGAACCTTGGAAAGTCCCTAAAACCGTAACATAAAGACATTCCACGATAATCCTGTATGATCTACACCAGAGGTATGAAAACTACAACCTGAGGCAAATCTGACCCACTGTGTTTTAGTAAACACAGTTTCAATGGAACAGAAGAGCTCATTTATGTACTATCTATGGCTGCTTTATCACTACAATGGCGGCATTGCATTTTTTTTTTTTTTCCAGTGACTGTGTATCTGGCCCCCTATAGAAAAAGTTGGTCAGCTCCTAATCTGGGTAAACAAGCATGTATGGAATACAGAGACCTGACAAGAACCACCAAGATAACAGCCTCTCAAAGTTCAGAGAACCTCCAGAATGAAGGCAGTAAGGCAAGGTACGCTTCAGACAAAGCTCTGTAATTACATCCCAAGTACTGTGATTTCCCTCTTGGCTTTCCACAAAGATCACAGCCACTTATTAGGGTAACAATGCACTTGATAAGTGAAACACCCAGACCTTTCTGGGATTATAAAACCTCACTCTTAAATTTCTAAAGACCTAGATGGCACGAATGTGACACATTTGTCAGAAAGAGGGATTACAGTGGTCAAATAACAAAGTTTTAGCCAAAAGTCGATTTATCAGAGAGTAGATCAACCCTCCCAATTTATTGATTATCTTCTCCAGGTGTTGAACATATATAGTTGCAAAGGGTAGTCTTAGTTTTCCAACTGACAAAATTCCCATATTGATTCCATGACAGGTGGAGTTGCAGAGTAGTTTTTTTAAACAGGAAAAATCTAATGGAGACCCCAGGAGCTCTACCTCCAAACAAAAATAATTAGCATTCCTGAAAGAATTGTCAGAGAGCTGAAAGACGCAGGATTGCAATTCCTAGCAGATAACTACTTAATACAACTGTCTGGCTAATACAGAAAACAAATATTTTTAGAGGATGACTGTTTTAATCTTAATGACTACAAGGCACAGCTGGTATTCAAATGTGATCTGCTTAGCTCAGTATCTGGTATGCAGCTATCAATCATTCTGGCAAAGGTTTCTCTATCTCTACAAACAGAATTTCAGAAACAATTCGCTTTCATTTAGCTTCTACAGCAGTACATATTCACTATATTGCCTCAGGTCAGGTCAGTTTTCTGGCCTTCCTACGCTTTTCTTCTTTTTGAGATAGAGTTTTGCCCTTGCACTCCAGGCTGGAGTGCAGTGGCGTGATCTCATTTCACTGCAACCTCCGCCTCCCGAGTTCAAGTGATTTTCCTGTCTCAGGCTCCCGAGTAGCTAGGATTACAGGTGACCACAACCACACCCGCTACTTTTTCCTATTTTTTGTAGAGATGGGGGTTTCACCATGTTAGCCAGGCTGGTCTCGAACTCCTGACCTCAGGTGATCCTCCAGCCTCCACCTCCCAAAGTGCTAGAATTACACCATGCCCAGCCCTCATATGATCTTAATCATTTCACCACACCACTCGCTACACTGATAACATCAGGCCAAAAGGGCCTTGGGGGGGGG
>NW_022437041.1:1508175-1515675 GCF_009761245.1 Sapajus apella | reverse complement strand
TTTTAGGTATGTCTCTATGACAACATGAGAAGGAACTAATACTCACCCCGTCATCATGCATTAATGTTATATACAAGACAGTAATCAGGCTGGTTGTGAAGCATGAGCAGAGAGCTCACATTCTCGGTGTACCTATTCCTGACGCAATGCTATTTCTTCCTCAAACCAGGCCTATAACTACACAGGGGGTCCTTTATTTGCTAACTGAGAGAAAAACAAATATGAGCCTGGATTACAGATGACTCTGCACTACATGCTGGTACCATCCAGAAACTGATTCCTTCAACCACACTGTCCTATCTGGAGTAGCTCTTAAGAAAAGTTAGTCTGTGAGCCAGGAAAGCAACTCACACCTGTAATCCCAGCACTTTGGGAGGCCAAGGTGGGTGGATCACTTGAGGCCAAGAGTTCAAGACCAGCCTGGCAAGCATGGCAAAATCCCATCCCCACCAAAAATGCAAAAAATAAGCTGGGCATGGTGGTACACGCCTGTAGTCCCAGCTGCTCAGGAGGCTGAGGCAGGAGAATCGCTTAAACCCAGGAAGCAGAGGTTGCAGTGAGCCGAGATCACACTATAGCCTGGTGACGGTGCGAGACTCCATCTCAAAAAATAAAAATAAATTTAAAATAAAAAAACTCAACAAGTGATAGTTTCTTAAAAGTTTACTGCAACGTGAAATCTTTAACTTTATCAATGAACTTTTCATACTGTTACATTAAAATCTATCAGTTTTGCAATGTTGAATACATCTTTTACCTGTGTATGATTTTGAAGGTCATGCATCAATTAGAAAATATTGTTCTACTGAACTGGTCAAATGTCCCAAATATAATCATCATGCAGCACCAAAAATTTAAAAATTACATTCACCTCTGGCCAGGCACAGTGGCGCACGCCTGTAATCCCAGCACTCTGGGAGGCCAAAGCAGGCAGATCATGAGGTCAGGAGTTTGAGACCAGCATAGCCAACATAGTGAAACCCCATCTCTATTAAAAATACAAAACTTAGCCAGGCATGGTGGCACGCACCTGCCCTAGTCCCAGCTACTCCAGAGGCTGAGGCAGGAGAATCGGTTGAACCCAGGAGGCAGAGGTTGTCATGAGCCAACATCGCACCACTGCACTCCAGCCTGGGTGACAGAGTGAGACTCCATCCCACAAAAAAAAAAAAAAAAAAAAAAAAAAAAAAAAAAAAAAAAATAAATATATATATATATATATATATATATATATATATATACTCACTAGTACTGAAACCAAGGATCATCAGAAAAAGCCTATATAAAAGAAAGCTGTAAACCTCACAGTATCTAATAATTTTCCAAAACCCGAACTTCCACGTGAAATCTCAGATTTTATCACTGGCAACAAATACTCTCAGGTGTTTTCCTTAAAGGCTCACTTTGTTTGAGAAAATCTCTCTCAAATGCTCGTCAGAATAACTATAGTGAGTCGCTGTTTCAAGTGAAAATTTAAAAAGGCGGGTTCTGCTCATAACTCAAATAATTGCCCAAGTGTTTTCCCCTTGAAACCATCATACTTTTGCATTCATAAATATTTTATGAACATTTTCCATTTCATCGCAAACACCATCAAAAAGATCTGGACTCAGATCATGATTTTTTTAGATTAATACTCTTCACTGCTTCATCAAGAACGTTCTTAAGGCTTTTTTTTTTCCCAAGAGATGCAGTCTTACTCTATCACCCAGGCTAGAGAGCAATGGCGTGATTTGGGTTCAATGCAGCCTCAACCTCCTGGGCTCAAGAGATCACCCCACCTCAGCCTCCTAAGTAGCTGGGACTACTGGCACATGCCACCATGCCCAGCTAATATTTTTGGGTTTTGGGGTTTTATTATTTAATAGAGATGAGGTCTCCCTATGTTGCCCAGCCTAGTCTCAAACTCCTGCGCTCAAGCAATTCTCCGGCCTCAGCCTCTCAGAGTTCTGGGACTACAGGCACGCATCACCATGCCCAGCTTATTTTTTGCATTTTTGGTGGAGATGGGGTTTTGTTAAGTAAAACTTTACTATAAATATGTGGTGATGGTGGTGCAGAACACAGTTTGAAGAAACTACACTGATTTTTCCTAACCAGTGAGTTTTCCAAAGCATCACTTTTGAGCCACAGTGCAAATGTCAACACAGTGAAAGTACTTATGATTATTAAATTATGTTTAACTCTTAAAGGGCCTTGGGTTCAACAGACAGCACAAAACATATTTCTCGTTTTTGTTGGTGGCTGCAGGCATCTTCTTCATTCTGCAATCTGGCAAAGGAAATAGCCTTTATCTGGCACCTATTTTCTTGGGACAGAGGAAAATAAGCGTAAGTCATTCATGCCATGGCTCCTAATGAGGCTTCTGCTTAGACACGACAAATAATCACTCCTACTCATCTTCCAATGGCCAGAGCAAGTTCCATGGCCAAGCCTGATGTTCACAGGAACAAGGAAGTACTTCTCCACAGATAAGAGGTCCTGCAGGTAGAAACCAGTAAAGAAAGGAAGCAACTGTTTTTGAAAAATGTGATCTACCATAAGAAATAATTAGCTCTCACCTCCACACCAAACAGTACCATATTTCACAGGGGACACAGAGCTACCTGGTAGCAGGATGATAACACTCAGAATCTTTCCACCGTTAAGAAACTTATCTCTGTGAAACAGACACTTAGCTTTTGTCAACAATCTTATTCTGGCTACCTTGGAAACAAGTCCACTATTTATAACTTTTTTTATTCTGAATGAAGATTAAGTTTTAGGATCTAACTCACCAATTCAGAACACAAACCTTTGATAAACTGTAGATTTTTTAGATGACAGCTAGTTAAGGATGCTGGAAGTTTAAGCACAAAACGAGGCATATATGCTGAAAGGGGACAAGTATTTACTGCTATGGACATCTATCAAAAATGTGAAAAGATTTTTTAATTTGTTGATATTTCCACATTCTGAAATCTACTATCTAAAGTAGAAATTAGAATTTAAAATTCCCAGCTCCCCTTATGGCTAAAGACATGGCATATTTTTTGAGCTCAAAAACAAACCTCTACGAGACTTTGATTTAGAGTAAGCTTCCATTTCTTGCTCAGTCCCAAGGTGGCAGACACATTTGCCTTTTAATAATGGCAACAGCCAATGCTAGCCATTTCCCAGTGATTGCAATGTGGAGTACCTGTCAATGGACCACCACCAGAGGCATCAGCAGTAGCATCTACAATCAAACTGAGTGCTTAGTATTTAGTGCTCGGTATCCCTGGCTTTCTCAAATCTAGTTCTGCAGTATGGTTTTGGGCAATGTTCCCAGAAGCCTGGACTTAAATCTGGATCTCTAGCACTCCCCAATGACTCTGTAGCTACCTAATATCCTTTCATCATATTTAATATTCCCTACTCCGACTACAATAGCCAGCATAAGTTCTGTCGTTTATAATGAAGAACGTATTTTATAATACTTATTCTCATTTTATGTATAAGAAAACTGGGGTTTAAAATGGCTAACTTACTAACAGTCTACTTAGATTTCAAAGCTTTTTTTACTAATTTTATATTATACTAATTCTGCAATTAATGACTTACACAGTACAAGGCAACTGAAACAAAATTCAGCACTGCTCTGAAACAGGAGTTGACGAATGACGGCCGTGGGCCAAATCCAGTCTGCTTTCACACGGCCCACAAGCTAATTATAATTTTTACATTTCTAAATGGTTGGGGCGGGGGGCACAACAGGACTGTGAAAATCATACAAACTTCAATGTATCATAAATAACATTTTATTGGAACACGGCTGTGCTTATTCATTTATATGCTATCCATGACTGCTTCATGACAGGAGACTTCAGTAGCTGCCTCAAGTATTTACTATCTAACCCTTAACCTTCTAGAGAAACAGTGTGCTGACCTCTGCTCTAAAATTATTCTAATAACTAAGGAAATGTCAATTTAAATAAATCTGTGGGTATTTATATATTTTTATCATCCCAGATTGTCTACTTTGAGAACATGACATATGTAGCAGCATACTATAGAATTTACCCAATAATTAAACCACGAAGTCAATTTTTTTCTCTTAGCTGATTCCAAACAAGAGTATCAAACTAAAATTTAGTGTCAAAAAGGGTTGTTTTCACAACAATCAAGGTGTTATCAACCAAAAGCCAAATACACTAATTATCTGTCTTCCCAAGAAACTGAAAAGCCCAGTAGTAAGGAAGATTTTTTTTAATTAACTAACTGGCCTTGAGTTCCTAAAGAGATATATGGAATGGTGGTATTCAAGAATACAACAGAGGAGCAAGCAGTGTGGCATCAAAGACGTTGATATTTTAGCAGAGCACAGAGTTCTCAATTCCTTAAAGCTAAGCAAAATAAGCCAAACGACAGGAATGGGCAGCTGCTGTGAAATGCTCAGAGCAGGAGGGACGCCTTCTTGCATGCCGAAATGCAGAGACCACAAGTTAGTAGGTCACTAAAACTGGAAACTGACCAGTTTCCTCCTCTTTCAGCAACTACAGATTGAGTCACCTAAGGAAACAAAACAAAAAATCATGTCTCTTTGAAGTACTAGATTCAGGTACTGTTTCTCCACGTCATATAGTCTAATGTTGCAGGATTTTTCTTCCCGTTTCTTGGTAGTATTCCCAAGCTCTACCTGACTATTCTCAACTCCCAAAATGACCTTCTGTGTGGAACAATATGTCCCGTATAGGCCTCTGTTTAGGTGCCACGCAGCAGAGAAGGCTCTAACAGAAAGTAATTAAGGACGCTGACATAATTCCAGCTAAAGCAAGCTGGGAAGGAAACAGAGTGAGGTACTAATAAAGAGAAACAGTCATAAAGTTTTTTACTTCACCTTTGTTTAAAAATTAAAACACAAACTGGAACAACGTGTGAGAATCTGAGATTGGATCTGACTACACTGGTGAGTTGTTCACAACGTAAAACACTTTCTTGCAAATAAAGTTACAATTATATGTCATGTGCTTGTTTCTGAGGCCGCTCAGAAAAGCTGGTAATAATAAAACAAACAAAAACCCATGGAATCACAGAATCAGAAGACACTTTACACATCCTGCTCAACTCCTTATTTTACAGATAGCACTGCTGTGGTGAAGAGCACGTTGAGTCACTTGTGGAGGGGCACAGTGGTATACAAAAGCAAAGCGAGGAAGAAAGCCAAATCTGCGACGCTCAAAGCCGCACGCTCTTCACATTGAACCACCTCAACTTAGGAAGCTTTTTTCATGTATTTACGTTTTAGTAAAGCTTAACGTTACCAGTGTGTATCAAAAACAGTACTAAATAGCATTAAAAACAGTTGCATCTGATTTTGTTAGTTGGTGATGGTTTACACCCGGAGTCCCCAGGCCCCAGCTGCGGGTGCCAGTCCATGGCAATGGGGCCAGCATCGCCACCTGAGCTCCACCTCCCATCACATCAGCTGCAGCATTAGATTCTCACAGGAGAACTGCACACTTGTGAGGCTGTGTGCTCCTTATGAGAATTTAACTAATGCCTGATGAAACCACCGCCCCACCCCCTGTCCGTGGAAAAACTGTCTTCCACAAAACTGGCCCCTAGTGCCAAAAAAAGTTGGGGACCACTGGTTTACACAGTAAAATGGCAAACAGGCTGAACATGATACCTGCTGTACCCCAGAACGCCTGAAGCATAGACTGTATCTCAGCCACTGTGAAATCTCAGAGTAATCGTTTCATCACCCAAGGACAAAAAGAATTTTTCCATTAGGCCAGGCGCGGTGGCTCACGCCTGTAATCCCAGCACTTTGGGAGGCCGAGGCCGGTGGATCACGAGGTCAAGAGATCGAGACCATCCTGGTCAACATGGTGAAACCCCGTCTCTACTAAAAATACAAAAAATCAGCTGGGCATGGTGGTGCGTGCCTGTAATCCCAGCTACTCAGGAGGCTGAGGCAGGAGAATTGCCTAAACCCAGGAGGCAGAGGTTGCGGTGAGCCGAGATCGCGCCATTGCACTCCAGCCTGGGTAACAAGAGCGAAACTCCGTCTCAAAAAAAAAAAAAAAAATTAATATATGAATTTTTCCATTAGAAACTGTACTACTCCTTTGTCCTAAATACAATGTGTTCCAAGTTGACTCAAAAGGGTAACAGTGTGGATGAATTTGATAAATAAAACACGATTACAGCAAATTAAAAGTTTACTCAGTTGGCCTGGCTATGATGAAAACTTCTTCCAAAGGTGCTCCCAGCTGTCACCCCTCTTTTTGAGTCCATAGAAGCTTTTAAGTTGCTACATTCACTTTAGATTACGCATTTTACTTTTCACTCCCAGATCATCTTTGTTTCCAGAGAGAGCCACACACTTAGATAATTTAAGCCCCGCCCACCCCCCCCCCCCCTCTTTTTTTTTTTTTTTTTTGAGACAGAATCACTCTTGTCACCCAGCCTGAAGTGCAATGGCACAATCTCAGCTCACTGCAACCTCCAACTCCTGGTTCAAGTGATTCTCCTGCCTCAGCCTCCCAAGTAGCTGTGATTACAGGTACCTACCACCACCCCCAGCTAATTTTTGTATTTTTAGTAGAGACAGGGTTTCTCCATGTTGACCAGGCTGGTCTCGAACTCCTGAGCTTGTGATCCACCCGCCTCGGCCTCCCAAAGTGCTGGGATTACAGGCGTGGGCCACCGCGCCCAGCTGCCCCACCCTTTTGCTTAGCTTTTGCAGAATGCTGTCATCTTTATTTCCTCACGACTCAGGTAATGCTGGCCCTGGGTTCTACATATTTCAGTAAATTCTTCCTTTATTTTCTATATACAGCTCTGTAACCATCATTCTTAGCGCCATCTCAGGATGGGACTGCCCATTTACTCTGTTCATGATTGTCCCTAATTACCTCGTTATTGCTTCTACCTCCCTTTGCTCTTTTTCCATTTTCTACACAGCTTTCCTAGAAGCCTGCTTAGATCTTTGCAATTCTGGCTCACACTTCTACTAACGGGGTACTACCCCACAGAACCACACTGCTTGAAGACTGGTTTGTAACTAAAACATGTATCATTATCACATTTTACAGATCCAAGGAATAAGAAGTCAACTGGCCTATCCCATGCCCCATATTTAATTAATGGCAAGACCAATGTTTAACAGAGTACAGAGTAATTCTTCACTAAGAATTCATCTTATCTAGAGTTCTATCAACTCTTGTTTCAAAAATAATTTAGAGACACATAAGAATAATTAAAACAGGCCGGGCGCAGTGGCTCAAGCCTGTAATCCCAGCACTTTGGGAGGCCGAGGCGGGTGGATCACGAGGTCAACAGATCGAGACCATCCTGGTCAACATGGTGAAACCCCGTCTCTACTAAAAATACAAAAAATTAGCTGGGCATGGTGGTGCGTGCCTGTAATCCCAGCTACTCAGGAGGCTGAGGCAGGAGAATTGCTTGAACCCAGGAGGTGGAGGTTGTGGTGAGCCGAGATCGCGCCATTGCACTCCAGCCTGGGTAACATGA
>NW_022437041.1:1503900-1508075 GCF_009761245.1 Sapajus apella | reverse complement strand
AAAAAAAAAAAAAAAAAAAAAAGAAAAGAAAAGAAAAAGTGCTCAGCATCACTAATCATTAGGAAAATACAAATCAAAACCATAACAAGGCATCAGTCCACACCAATCAGGATGGTTTTTTTGTTTTTGTTGTTTTGAGTCTCGCTCTGTCGCCCAGGCTGTAGCACAATGGCGTGATCTTGGCTCACTGCAACCTCCGCCTCCCGGGTTCAAGAGATTCTCCTGCCTCAGCCTCCCGTGTAGCTGAGATTACAGGAGCACATGCCACCGTGCCCGGATAATTTTTGTATTTTTAGTAGAGACGGGGTTTCACCAGGTTGGCCAGGGTGGTCTCAAACTCCTGACTTCATGATCTGCCCACCTTGGAACCATGCCCGGCCTAGGATGGTTATGATTAAAAAAAAAAAAACAAACCACACAGAAAACAAGCTTTGGTAGTGATGCGGAAAATTGGAACCTTGGTACACTGCTGGTGAAAATGTAAAATGGTGCATTGCTAGGAAAATAGTATCATGGTCCCTCAACAAAATAAAAATAAAGTTACCATATGATCTATGAATACCACTTCTAAATATATACCCAAAAGAACTGAAATCAGGGTCTCAACGATATTTGTACACCTACGTTCATCGCACCATTATTCGCAATAGCTTTAAGGTGGATGTAGTCCAAGTGTCCAATCGATGGATGAATGTATAAACAATATGCAGTCTATACATACAATAGAATATTATTCAGCCATAAAAACGGCCAGGCACTGTGGCTCACTCCTGTAATTCCAATTCTTTGGGGGACCGAGACAGGAGATCACTGGAAACCAATAGTTCGCAACCAACCTGGGCAACACAGCAAGACTCCATCTCTACAAAAAAATTAAAAATTAGCCAGGTAGCTGTAGTCCTAGCAACCTGGGTGGCTGAGCAGGAGGAAGGCAAAACCCAGGAGCTCGAGGCTGCAGTAAGCTATGATTGTGTCACCGAACTCCAGCCTGGGCAACAGAGCTAGACCTGTCTTTTTTTTTAAAAAAAAAAAAAAAAAAAAAAAAAAAGGAAGGAGGGCTGGGCACGGTGGCTCATGCTCGTAATCCCACAACTCTGGGAAGCCAAGGCGGGCAGATCATGAGGTCAGGGGTTTGAGACCAGCCTGACCAACATGGTGAAACTCCATCTCCACTAAAAATACAAAAGTTAGCTGGGCGTGATGGTGCATGCCTGTGATCCCAGCTACCCAGGAGGCTGGGGCAGGAGAACTGCTTGAACCAGGAAGGCAGAGGTTGCAGTGAGCCGAGATGGTGCCACTGCACTTAAGCCTGGGTGACAGAGTAAGATTCCATCTGGGGAAAAAAAGGAAAAAATGAAGGAAATGCTGACATATGCTACAACACGGATGAACCTTGCAGACATTATGCCAAATGAAAGAAGCCAGTCACCAAAAGACACATACCGTTATATTACTTATATAAGGTATCTAGAATAGTCATGTTCATAAAAACAGAAAGTAAGGGGGTTGTTCCCAGCGGCAAGAAGGATTTGCTGAATGGGTACAGAATTTCAGTTTTGCAAGATAAAAAAATTCTGGAAATTGGCTGCACAACAATGCAATCAAACTGCTGAAGTATACACTAAAAAGTGGTTAAGACAGTAAAATATATGTGTATTTTACCACAACTAAAATTCTGAAGTAAAACATTAAAAATCAAAAACAGCAAGTGTTGGTGAGGATACAGACAAATTGGAACCCTCGTGCTCGGGGAATGTAAAACGCTATAGCCACATTGGAAAACAATATGGCTGTTTCTCAAAATAATAAACGGTTACCATTTGATCCAACAATCCTGAGCATACACTCAAAAGAACTGAAGGGAGGATTGAGGTGTTTCTGCACCAGTGTTCACAAAAGCGTTATTTAGAATAGCCAAAAAGTAAAAATAACCCAAGTGTTCATTAACAAATAAACAGATAAACAATACAACAGAACATTATACTGCCACAAAAAAAGCGTAATTCTGGTCCAGCCTAGTGGCTCACACCTGTAATCCTAGCACTTTGGGAGGCCAAGGAGGGAGTACCACCTGAAGTCAGGAGTTCCAAGACCAGCCTGGCCAACATGGTGAAACTCCATCTCTACTGAAATACAAAACTTAGGCAGGCATGATGTCAGGTGCCTGTAATCCCAGCTACTCAGGGGGCTGAGACAGGAGAATCACTTGAGCCGGGGAGACAGTGGTTGCAGTGAGCCAAGATCACACCACTGCACTCTAGCCTGGGCAGCTGAGAGCGACTCCGTCTCCCAAAAAAAAAAAAAAAAAAAGAAAAAGTGAAATTCTGATGCATACTACACATACTATGAACTCTGAAAATATGCTAAGTAAAATGAGCCTGACACAAATGATAAATACTCTGATTCCACTTGTATGAGGTCACTAGAGTAGACAAATCTTAGAGACACAGTGGAATAAAGGTTCTCAGAGGTTGAGGAGAAGGGGAATGAGGAGTTACTGTTTAAAGGGCAGAGGGTATACATTTTTCTGTTTGGGATGACAAAAACATTCTAGAAATAGATAATGGTGAAGACTGCACAATACTGTGAATGTACTGAATGTCACTGAATGGTACACTGAAAAAGTTAAAATGGTAAAATTTATGTTCTGTATATTTTTAACACACACAAGTAAGTCCAGCTTTCTAACAGCAAATGAAAACAATTAAGAAAAATAAATAACAAGTTAATAAATCCTGAACCTAAAAAGCAACACATTTTCTATCTTAAATCCATATAAAAATGACAATGAGGCTGAGAGCGGTGGCTCATGCCTGTAATCCCAGCACTTTGGGAGGCCAAGGTGGGCAGACCACGAGGTCAGGAGTTTGAGACCAGCCTGGCCAACATGGTGAGACCCCCATCTCTACTGAAAACACAAAAATTAGCTGGGCGTGGTGGCATGCACCTGTAATCCCAGCTACTGGGAAGGCTGAGGCACAAGAATCACTTGAACCCAGGAAGCAGAAGTTACAGTCAGCCAAAATTGCACCACTGCACACTAGCCTGGAAGACAGAGTGAAACTGTGTCTCCAAAAAATAAAGTGCTCAAGTGAAAAGATAACACATGATTCTACACCCAGTGAATATATCCTTCAAAAACGAAGGGGGAAACAAAGACTCTACCAGACAAACTGAAGTTGACAGAATTCCTCACCAAGAGACCCGACGAGAAGAAGTGTTGAAGTTCTTCAGCAGAAAGAAAACAGCAGAGGAAAACTACGATCTTCCCAAAGGCATGTATGCACCTATCAAAGGCTTTTCATTTCAAAAATTCCTCTAAATGGTAATTACCTGATTTAAGTACAAATAATATCCAATGTTTATAGCATATACATGAATAAAATGTATAGCAAAAATAGTATAAAAAAAGGAGAAATAGATGTATACCATTATAAAAATTCCAACACAATATGTGAAATGGTGTAATTTTACGTCAACATAGATTGCAGAAAGCATGCAGTAAGTGAGCTGCAGGATAGCCATTAAAATAACCAAAGAGGTATGGCCAATAAGCCAACAGTGGATATGGAGTGCTAAAAATTACTAAATAAAGATGAAAAAAAAAAAAAAAGAACACACAAGACAAATAGAAAACAAATATTAATACAGTATAAATTTGACCACATTAATAATTATGTTAAATGTAAATTACCTATATCCCATTAACAGCCTAGATTTAAAAACAAAAATCCAACTATATCCTGTTTATTTATTTATTTTTTTTTTGAGACGGAGTTTCACGCTTGTTACCCAGGCTGGAGTGCAATGGCGCAATCTCGGCTCACTGCAACCTCCGCCTCCTGGGTTCAAGCAATTCTCCTGTCTCAGCCTCCCAAGTAGCTGGGACTACAGGTGCGCGCCACCATGCCCAGCCAATTTTTGTATTTTTAGTAGAGACGGGGTTTCACCATGTTGACCAGGATGGTCTCGATCTCTTGACCTCGTGATCCACCCACCTCGGCCTCCCAAAGTGCTGGGATTACAGTATCCTGTTTAAAAGAATCCTATGAGGCCGGGCGCGGTGGCTCACGCTTGTAATCCCAGCACTTTGGGAGGCCGAGGCGGGTGGATCACGAGGTCAAGAGCTCGAGACCATCCTGGTCAACATGGTGAAACCCCGTCTCTACTAAAAA
>NW_022437041.1:1503480-1503800 GCF_009761245.1 Sapajus apella | reverse complement strand
AAAAAAAAAAAAAAAAAAAAAAAAAAAAAAAAGAAAGAAAAAAAGAATCCTATGGCCGGGCACGGGGGCTCATGCTTGTAATCCCAGCACTTTGGGAGGCCGAGGTGGGTGGATCACCTGAGGTCGGGAGTTCAAGACCAGCCTGGCCATGGTGAAACCCCATCTTTAAAAAAGTAAATAAATAAAAGAATCCTATGGGCCGGGCGCGGTGGCTCACGCCTGTAATCCCAGCACTGTGGGAGGCCGAGGCGGGTGGATCACGAGGTCAAGAGATCGAGACCATCCTGGTCAACATGGTGAAACCCCGTCTCTACTAAAAA
>NW_022437041.1:1446551-1498480 GCF_009761245.1 Sapajus apella | reverse complement strand
AAAGATAACATAAAAATTCTAAATGTGTATACCTAACACCTTAATTGGAAATCTGTGATCTGAAAATTGACAGAACTCTTTTTTAGGACACAGAGTTTCTTAAAGTTTCTAGCCAGGCGCTGGGATTACAGGCACCCACCACCACACGTAGCTATTTTTTTTTATTTTTAGTAGACACAGGCTTTCACTATATTGGCCAGGCTGGTCTCCTGATCTCAGGTGATCCACCCGCCTCAGCCTCCCAGAGTGCTCGGATTACAGGCGTGAGCCACCACACTCAGCAGATTCCTCGAATTTGATTGCTTAGCCTGAAATTTATGTTTATCTCAGGTTGCATTTCTTATCTTTTTTTTTTTTTTTTTACGATGGAGTTTTATTCTATCACTGAGGCTGGAAGGCAGTGGCGCGATTTCAGCTCACTGCAACCTCTGCCTCCCCAGTTCAAGCGATCCTCCTGCCTCAACCTCCCAAGAAACTGGGACTACAGGCATAGGCCACCTTGCCCAGCTGACAGAACTTTTTAAAAAGTTAAGAGATTTCACGACTGTAATCCAAGCACTTTGGAGGCCAAGGCGGGCGGATCACCTGAGGTCAGGAGTTCAAGACCAGCCTGATCAACATGGTGAAACCCCGTCTTTAAAAAAAAAAAAAAAAAAAAAAGTTAAGAGATTAACACCCTTATCTCTGTAAATAATAAAACTAAAAATTAACAACACAGAAGATATGAACAACACTTGAGAAATTGGACTCATATTTACAGAAACCATCCAATGAGAACAATACAAAATCTTTAAGTGCAAATAAAACACTGACAAAAGAGAGCACAGGCAGAGTACAAAACAGATGCAAATCTAACAGATTTAAATCACAGAATATTTTCTCTGGCCATGAAGAAAAGTCCCATGCAAAGTCACCAAATAGTTGAAATTAGAGAAACATACCCCTAAAATAAACAAAGGGTCAAAGAAGAAATCAAATTTCTTAATTTGTAGTTCTATAAGTTACAAGTCTGACACAGGTCTCACCAGCCTGAAATGAAGGTGTAAACAGTGTAACCATTCCTCTCTGGGCCAGGCACAGCGCCTCACAACACCAGTAATCCCAATACTTGGAAGGCCAAGGCAAGAGGACTGCTTGAGCCCCTAAGGTCAGAGCTGGAGTGAGCTGTGACTGTGCCACTGCACTCCAGCCTGAGTGACAGTGTGAGACCCTATCTCAAGAAACAAAAAGAGAAAACATTCCTCTCTGGAGCCTCCAGAAAGAGCCTTGTCTCTTTTGACCTTTCTAGACTCTAGAGGAGCCAGGATTCCCTTGGCTCAGGGCCTCGTCCTCCATCTCCCAAGCCATCAAATGTGTTTCTGTGACCATTCTTCAGCAGTCATTAGTCCTATCCCCCCTCCACCACAGATTTTAAGGATCTGTATGATTAGATTAGGCTTTGCTGGCATGATTCAGTATATGTTACTATAAAATTTTGAACTTAGTACAAGGAAATAGCATATTTATTCAACTCAGAGCACTCTCGGTTATAGGTGACCTTGTTTGCTTAAATGAGGATTACTCTGCCATTACTCTCTGCATCAAGGCTCTTAACTTAATCACAGGTGTGAAATCCCTTTTGCCGTGGAAGGCTAAATATCCACAGGTTCCAGGAATTAGAGTACGGCTGTCTTAAAGGGATCTTTATTCTCCATACCACAAAATGGAATGAAATGTCATTCATATGAAATTTCTGAAGAAGCAAAGCTAATCTGTAGTGTTATGTTACAAAGCAAATCAGTGGTTTCCTGGGACGGGGTGGAAAAGGGGACTGACTACAATTGGGAACAAGAGAATTTTTCCAGTTTAAAACATCTGGCCCACCACGCTGGCTCACGCCTGTAATCCCTGCACTTTGGGAGGCCAACGCGAGAGGACCATGAGGTCAGGGGTTCAAGACCAGCCTGGCCAACATGGTAAAACCCTGTCTCTACTAAAAATACAAAAATTAGCTGGGCATGATGGCATGTGCCTGTAATCCCAGCTACTCAGGAGGCTGAGGCAGGAGAACTGCTTGAACCAGGACCCGAGAGGCAGAGGTTGCAGTGAGCTGAGATCACACCACTGCACTCCAGCCTGAGCTACAGAGATACTCTGTCTCCCCCCAAAAAAAAAAATCTGGAGATGTTAAGAAAAAATGTTAAAGAAAAAAATACATATTTGTCTTCAATTGCACAGGTATGTACATTTGTATATTATTCAAATATACTTCAAATGCATGTTATATGTAAAGCATAGCTCAAAGAGGTTTAAAGATCATAAATACTATCCTTGCAAGTATTTTATTTCACTTGTCTCCCCTCCACCCCAAGGCTAATAGATTTGCTCATAACCTCACATTTTCCCGCCTACCTATTTCATGTATCTTAACGTCTCACCATGGCAGTTTTCAACAAAACAATCTATATGAATAGAGAAATAAAAAACATTTACCACCAAAGAACTGAGCAGTTTTTATAACATTTCTTAAATAAATAATCTGCTGCAAATTCCATTGTAAATATGGGATTATTATTTATTTTTAGACAGAGTCTTGCTCTGTCACCCAGGCTGGAGTGCAGTGGCACGATCTCGGCTCACTGCAACCTCAGCCACCTGGGTTCAAGCCATTCTCCTGCCTCAGCCTCCCGAGTAGCTTGGATTACAGGGGTGCACCATCACGCCCAGCTAATTTTTGTATTTTTAGTAGAGATGCGGTTTCACCGTGTTGGCCAGGCTGGTCTCCAACTTCTGATCTCGTGATCTGCCCCTCCTCGACCTCCCAAAGTGCTGGGATTACAGGCGTGAGCCACTGCGTCCAGTCAATATAGGAATTTAAAACAAGGCTACAACTGACAGTGGAGCCATTCATCCCTATGGTATATTCCTAGGTTTCATATTATATATTAGACCCTGAAAATCCTGTTGCTATGGTGTTGCTCCCAGGAGACAATTCAGAAGCAATGACCAGGAGGAGCTAAGAAGCTGACAGCCCTGCCTACAGATATGATGAGAAAATCATCTGTGGTGCTTCAGGGACTCTGGCTGAACACCACTAGATCAAAGAAAATTGGACGACTACTAACAGCCCTGAGGTTATATAAACCCCAGAAATCAGCCTACCCTCTCCCACACCTCAAGTAATACTAAAGAGATATCATTCTTCTACAAACGCTATAAATCAAGACCAGACACATCCATCCTAGGGGGCACATTAAACTACTAGGGCCACTAAAGGGACATACTTCCCCACCTCAAAACCTAAGCTGTAATACAACATGATCTCTATCATCATTAGCACACAAAAAGCCTCAATGTAGAGATACCCTATTTAAAGTTTTAGTTCTCCAAAAATGTCAGAAGAACAAGAATTTTTTTATTTTTAATTCCTGCAGTGGCAAAGATGGTTTTTACTTATGTGGCATTCAGCTGGATTTTCTCAATGCAGGGGGAAAAAAAAAGGAGAAATCAGTTTCTACCATAGGTTTAAAAGGCTGAGGCTAATTCTCCCACTGCTGAGGAAAGCAAATAGCTCACTTCCAATACTGAATGAAGTAGCTACTTGAAATTATATCAATTCCCTAATGCCAAAAAGATTACCTTAAAAATGTTAAGTAAATTACCACTTACAGCAAAATTGGAATATATATTTCATAAAATAAGGGCCCTCTATTTTAAAATAAAGCACATGCAATGATATGAGAAATTTATGATTTATTTAAAAGAAATACTATATAAAAGTCAATATATATAATTTATACACATATAAATGACAAGCTTGATCAAAATAACTACTTGAAAAACCAAGACAAAAAATTCTCATCACATTTTTCAGCAGCATGAGTTTTCATATCCATTCTCTCTTCTTTCTTAAAACAAGCACTAAATTTATAGCACCCCTTTGAAGCAGTAAAGATATGTCAATAGGCAACGATCAGGTGGGAACAGAAAGAAAGTCATCCAAGTAAATGATTATAATCAGTGTTAAGTTTTATGAAGTACCAGCTCCTACAAGACCAAGAAAGTCCTCTCTAAGCAAGTAATGTTCCTGCTGCCACCTGCTGCACAGGGCTTATCAAAGATGATGGTCACGGCTTCCAAGTGAAGCAAAGCTGGCCCCTGAGTTTCAAGACAATAGTTTTGCTTCTTCATTAGGATGCTACATTTTGTTTTTTGCAGTAAAATTTAGGATGTCTATTTGTTCAAAACTTTTTAAAGCTTTATTAGTAGATCAAGGTCGCTGATACCACCACATTAATGCATTCAACCTTATCATAGTTTAACTTAATACAAAGTAGCAGTTAACAGCAAGACTAGAGCTGGGCACAGTGGCTCACGCCTGTAATCCCAGCACTTTGGGAGGCCAAAGCGGGTGTATCACAAGGTCAGGAGTTCAACACCAGCCTGACCAACATGGTGAAACCCCGTCTCTACTAAAAACACAGAAATTAGCTGGGCGTGGTAGCGCATGCCTGTAATCCCAGCTTCTCAGGAGGCTGAGGCAGAGAATCGCTTGAAACCAAGAGGCAGAAGTTGCAGTGTGCTGAGATCACACCACTGCACTCGATAGAGTGAGACTCTGTCTCAAAAAAATAAAAATAAATAAAAGGGGGGATGGAGGCAGCAAACCACACTGCCATGCATGTACCTATGCAACAATCCTGCATGTTCTGCACATGTACTCCAGAACCTAAAGTGCAATTATATATATATGTAAGTGCCAAAACAAAGCCAGTTAATGTTAGATACATAAATGTACACAAACACACCTAGGTTTGTTGTATTTGTTTTGGAAATCTGGTAAATACGAACATTGTAAATTTCCATTTGTTATAGTCTAATTTGTTTTCCTGTTTTTCTGACTGTTTTGCCTATTATCTTAGACAACCCCGTGCCAGTCCTTGATTCCTTAGTTTTCCACGTGTTTCTTTCAGCTAGTCTACATGCTCCTTAGGTTCTCTTTTCCCCAAAACCCTGACTAGCAGTCAGCAGATTATTTCCCACACACATCTCACATTGTTATTTACCTTATGAGCTAGTTAGTTTAATTCCATTTTTCAATGAATAACATGCAAGTAAAAGATTCTGAACTCAGCACTAAGAATGTCGAACTCTGCATAAAACGGAATAATTGGCCAGGCGCGATGGTTCACACCTGTAATCCTAGCACTTTGGGAGGTGGAGGCCAGTAGATCTCCTGAGGTCAGGAGTTCAAGGCCAGCCTGGCCAACATGGTGAAACCCTGTCTCTACTAAAAACACAAAAATTAGCTGGGCTTGGTGGCACATGCCTGTAATCCTAGCTACTCGGGAGGCTGAGAAAGGAGAATTGCTTGAACCTGGGATGTGGAGGTTGGTGAGCCAAGATCATGCCACTGCACTCCGGCCTGCGTGACGGTAGCAAGGCTCCACGTTAAAGAAAAAAAAAAGGCAGTAATTATAAAATGACCATCAGCAGCAGACTGATTCCCCAAAGCAGCCTTGATGAGCTGCATGAATGCTTAGAAGGCAGTAAATAATTGAGCTACATATCTGGTAGGGTTTTTTTTTTTCCTTCTCTGAGCAAAGTTTTATACACGCGCAAACAGAGTAACAAATATGTGCACATTATACACATGCACCAAGTAACAACAGTTCAGTCAACAGACCACATATTCAATAGTAGTCCCCTGAGATTTTAATACCATATTTTTACTGTACCTCTTCTATGTTTAGATACACAATTACTTACCATTGTGTTACAATTGCCTACAGTACTCAGAACAGTAACATGCTGTACAGATTTGCAGCCTAAGAGCAATAGACTATTCTATATAGCATATGTATGTAGTGGACTACAGCATTTGGGTTTGTGTAACACATTCTATAATGTTCAAGCAACGGCAACTTCTAGAAAGTATCCCAGTCATGAAGTGACACATGAATGTCACACACATACACCCCTATACACCTTCAAACACACAAACTACAGTTACTAAGTAGGACAAATATTATGATTTCCTTAAGCCAGGGCAGTAATTCTTCAAACGGATCAATATGGAAAAATGTATTACTCTGACTTCACACTGTATTAATTGTAAGACACACAATCTGAAATCAGAATTCATCTTAAAATTAGTGTTGACCAACTAGTATCACATCATATTTGGAATTGCTTGTAAACATGCAACCAGCATCAACATATGCAGAACAGACGTTAGAAACTTTGGAGGAAAACACTGAAGCAATCAACAGTGGGCTCATCTTTTAACCTCTAAACACCAGTTAACTAATAATGGGAAGAGGTACAGGAGCTAGAGAATCAGGACAGTCTACCAAAATTCCTAAAACTACAGTAAAAAATGCAGGCTGGTTCTACAATTTACAAAATCGGCTCAAGAGCACAGCACCAATGGCTCTCAGTTTTTTTTCTGAATCCTTTTAAGAAATGCACACCCTCTGCCCCCAACACTCTCCATGGTACAGAAGTCAATGAAGAAACACACTCTCAAGGCAAAGTAATTCAGGGGAGTTCTAAAAGTGAAAAATGTGGGAGGATACTTTAACCAATTTACTTCATTTATATTTTCCCTCTCATAGATGTAGAAGAGTAGAATATAAGCCAAAAGAGTATGTCTAAAAGCATAAGATAAATATTCTAAGTTTGTTTTTGAAATGGAGTCTCACCCTGTCACCCAGGCTGGAGTGCAGTGGTGCAACCTCGGCTCACTGCAACCTCCACCTTCTGGGTTCCAGCGATTCTCATGCCTCAGCCTCCTGAGCAGCTGGGACTGCAGGCATGCGCCACCACACCCGGCTAATTTTTGTATTATTTGTAGAGATGGGGTTTCACCATGTTGGCCAGGCTGGTTTTGAACTCCCGGCCTCATGTGATCTGCCCGCCTCGGCCTTCCAAATGCTGGGATTACAGGCGTGAGCCACCGCACTCAGCCTAGTATCAGTTTAATCAAGATTTTTCCTTTTTATGCAGGTACACAAGATAACAAAACATCGTATGTTTGATGGCACGTTATATTAAAATATTGTAACTGCAAAATGGAGAAGCCCTTTCAAAAAGTATACTACCAGAATCATAGACAATTTTAGGTTATGAACAGTGGCTCTCACCTGTAATTCCAGCACTTTGGGAGGCCAAGGCAGGCGGATCACCTGAGGTCAGGAGTTCAAGACCACCCTATCCAACATGGTGAAACCTCATCTTACAAAAAAAAATACAAAAATTAGCTGAGCACAATGGGGGGTGCCTGTAATCCCAGCTACCGGGGAGGCCGAGGTAGCAGGATTTGCTTGAACCTGGGAGGCAAAAGTTGCAGTGAGTTGAGATCATGCCAGTGCACTCCAGCCTGGCAACAGAGTGAGACTGTCTCAAATAAAAAAAAAATTATTTTAAGACCCATCACTCAGTTAAGAATCATGTATCAACAATAACATGCAAAGATTCTCAACATCATTTGTCATAGGAAATTCAAATTATAACCACAATGAGATACCACGCATTCCCATCCAAATAGCTGAAACTAAAAAAGAACAAATATTAATTGTTGGCAAAGATGTAGAGCAACTAGAAATCACAAACATTGCTAGTTTTGAAAGTACAGACTGGTACAACCCCTTTGAGGACCGATTATGGCAATTTCTAAAGTTAAACATATATCTACATCCTATTACCAATTCCATTTCTAACACACCAAAAAGATGTGTTAGAATCTAAAGTACTTTAGAATATTCACAGCAGTTTGATTCAGAACAGCACAATGTTGAAAAATACACATCTGTTCAAAGAGTAAAATAGATAGTAATAGTATTACATTCGTGTGTATGTATCAATGAGAAAGAAACTACTGCTTGATACAATAAATGATGAAGCACAGATTTACATGACTAGCCTCTAGTGAACTCAGGTCAACACGGTGGTGACACCTTTGGTGGGCACGACACTGGCCAGGAGAAAGGATGAGGGCGCCTGCAGGAAGGCAAGGCATGTTCCATATCTCCATCTTGTTCATAGTTACATGGATGTATAATATGTTTTAATTTAAAAAGATCATGGGCACAACTAATTTATGGTAACAGAAATTAGAAAACTGATTGCCTAAGATGGAGAGAATAGAAAACTGAATGCAAATGGAGCCTGAGAAAATTTTCGGAGTGATGGAAATGTTCTAAATCTTGAGTGGGGTAGGTCACATGGTCAGATAAAGCAGTTAAAACTCATCACAACAGTACACTTAACATCTGTTCATTTTCTTGAAAGTAAATTATACCTCAACTAAAAGAAAGTTTACAGAGTTATACATCTGAAAGTATATACTTTGCCTTATATAAATTACAGTACAATAAAAAATAGAAGGGCCCAAAACAGACCGCTAACAAATGAATCAAATATATATAAAAAGATGCTCAATCTTATTCAAAATAAAAAAGTTAGAAAGACACTAAGGTAATATCTTGACTAGCAGATTAGCGAAGAGCAAAATATTTGGTAACACTGTGTTGGCAAGAATGTGGGCAGACACAGTGAGAGCAGGAAAGGAAACTGGTTACATGAGGTCTGTTCGGCAGTCACCACCCTCATTACTTACAAGGCACAGATCCTTTCACCCAGCAATTCCAATTATCATACGGATATCCTTTTATGCACAGGGAATGATATATGTACCAAGGTTATTCAGTCAACAGACTGAGGCAATCTGAATATCCATCAGTGAAGGGACCGGTTAAACTATGGAGTACCCATACAATAGATGTCTTGCAGCCGTTTAAAAAAAAAAAAAAAAAGAAAGAGAGCTCTTTGTCTAGATGTGAGATGTGAAATACAAAAGGTAAAAGGAGCAAAATACATCAAAGTGACTAATACCTTAGCATCTGCATTTAAAACAATACTGGGGAGAGGGTGTAAAGTATACACTTAGTTACTTTTATGCATACAAAATGTCGGTATGGATACAAAGAAAACCAATGACAGTGGCTGGCTCCAGGAAATAACCTGGTGGTCAGGGGTAGGGGAGAAAATACTTAGGAATTTTGAACAATGTGAATGTATCACCTACTCAACCAATCTTCCCTGAAGCAGTTATCAACTTCAATTCCTATGTATCACTTTCTATACATACTTGCATAAATATGCAAAATGTATCAATAGTTTGTTATTACAATTAAACAGTAAAAAACCCAACCCTTCTTGCCCAAGCACAAAAATATTTACCTTTACTCACCTCAAACATATCCCCAAACGTTCCTGAAAAGGAAATAATTTTCTTCGACCAGAGAATTCTTAGCAACAAATCAACAATAAAGAAAGCCGAGCAGATTACAGGCCCTTCTTAACGCCAATCTTACACATGCATACACTCAGCAACATACCGTAAATAACATTTCAAAATTCTTGTTCCAGGCCTGAGGAAAATAGATTATTGTGGCTTGGTTAGAGCTGACTTGACATTAAAAACTGTTTCTGTTTAGAACTACCACAAGGTTTGCTATCAAAGTATTCTTTCCCGCAAGGACCTTCAAATGGCCCCTAAATTGTTAAAACCTGAATGGCTTAATTCACACATCATTCCCTATTTTTAGTTACTTTTAATTTTTAAAGAAAAAAAATTGAAAAAGATACAAATAAATGGAAAGATATCTCATGTTCATGAACTGAAAGAATATTGTTAAAATGTCCATACTACCCAAAGTGATCTGCAGTCGATGAAATCCCTATCAAAATTTCAATGACATTTTTCACATCTTCCGGAGCTGGGCTAAACAGAGATTATGAACTAGAAGACTCTGGTATCCCTAAACATTTTAAATACTCTACAGTACTGTAGGAAAAAATATATATTTACTTTAAAATATTTTAAAACATATTTTTGTGTTTATTGAAGTGTTTTTTTTTTTTTTGTTTTTTTTTTTTTTGAGAGAGTTTCTCTCTGTCGCCAGGCTGGAGTGCAGTGGTGCGATCTGGGCTCACTGCAACCTCCACCACCTGGGTTCAAGTGATTCTCCTGCCTCAGCCTCCCAAGTAGCTGGGACTACAGGCATACACCACCACGTCTGGCTAATTTTTAGATGGTCTTGATCTCCTGACATCGTAACCTGCCACCTCGGCCTCCCAAAGTGCTGGAATTACAGGCGTGAACCACCGCGCCCAGCTCATGTTTTTTTTTTTTTTTTTTTAAAGACAGAGTTTTGCTCTTGTTGCCCAGAGTGCAGTGGTGCGATCTCGGCTCACTGCAACTTCCACCTCCCAGGTTTCAAGTGATTCGCCTGTCTTAGCCTCCCAAGTAGCTGGGTTACAGGTGTACATCGCCATGCCTGGCTAATTTTTTATATTTCAGTAGAGACAGAGTTTCACTCTGTTGCCCAAGCTGGTCTCTAACTCCTGAGCTCGGTCAATCCACCCTCCTCAGCCTCCGAAAGTGCTAGGATTACAGGTGTGAGCCACCGCTTCCGGGCTAATTTTTTTTTACAGTGGCAAATAAGTGTATAATAGTATCATAATTTTAGTTAACCTTAATGCCTGCCTTCCTTTTAGTATCTAAAAATTTGTTCCCACCCAAAGCTCATCTTGAATGGGTCCTAGCTAATACAGTAAGAAAAGGTATAGATTGGAAGGAAGAAATAAAACTATCTTTGTTCATAGATGGCATGATTGTCTCCATAGAAAACCTGAAAAGAACTGACAGAAAAAAAAAAAAAAAAAAAACTCCAGAAACTAATAAACAATTACAGTAATCTTGCAGGATACAAGGTTAATACACAAAAGTCGATCGCTTTACAATTTGAAGTGAAAAACACAAATCATTTATATTACACTTAGGCACAAATCTAACAAAGCATGGATAAGAACTATATGAAGAAAACTATAAAAGTCTGATGAAATAAATCAAGGAATTAAACAAATGGAGAAATATTCCATTTCCTTGGGTAGAAAGACTCAATACTGTTCAAGATGTATTGTCTTCCCAACTTGATCTGCAAATTCAACACAACATCAAAATCCCAGCAAATTCTGCGAATAGCAACAAACTAAGGCTTAAGTTCATATCAAGTTTTTTTTTTTGAAGGAGAGAACAAACTGAAAGGACTTGCCATACTTGACCTCAAGACTTCCCAAAAAGCTACAGTTATCAAGACAACATGATATTAGTGAAAGAAGAAATAGATCAAGGGAACAAAATAGCCCAGAATACATCTATAGACAGAAAACTGATCTCTGACAAAGTAACAAAGGCAATATAATGGAGCAAAGATCGTCTACATTCAACAAATAGTGCTGGAACAATAAACATCCACAGGCAAAAATCCAATCTAGACCCAGACCTCACACTCTTCACAAAAAGTAACTCAAAATGGATCATACAGCCAGGTTCAGTGGCTCATACCTGTAATCCCACCACTTTGGGAGGCTGAGTAGGAGGATCATCTGAGGCCGGGAATACAAGACCAGCCTGGGCTACATGGTAAAAGCCTATCTCTACCAAAAAAAAAAAAAAAAAATACAAAAAATTAGCTGGGCATGGTGGTATGCCCCTGCAGACCCAGCTACTAGGAGGCTGAGGTGGGAGGACTGCTTGAGCCTGGAAGGGGAAGGCTGGAGGGAGCCCAGATCACCTCACTGCACTCCAGCCTAGGTAACAAAGCCAGACCCTATCTAAAAAAAAATGACTCACAGGCAAGACACAGTGGCTCACACCTGTAATCCCAGCACTCTGGGAGGCCAAGGCAGGTGGACTGCCTGGGCTTTGGAGTTTCAGACTAGCTCGGGCTACATGGTGAAACTCTCGTCTCTAAAAATAACAACAAGAGATAAATAAAATATAATAAAGAAAAAATATAAAGAACTCTTAAAATTCACCAATAAGGAAACATACAACCCTATTTTTAGAATAGACTAAGGGTATTTAACAGAAACCTTATTCAAAGAAGACATACATATGTAAATATGCATGTAACAAGATGTTCCACATCATATAACGATATGGCTTGGCTTTGTGTTCCCACCCAAAGCTCATCTCGAATAGTAATCCCCAGGTGTGGAGGGAGAGACCTCGTGGGAGGTGATGGGATCATGGGGGCAGCTTCCCCGCTGCTGTTCTCATGAAATCTGATGGTTTTATATGGGGCTCTTCCTCCTCTTCCTTCACACACACTTGCCTGCTGCCATGTTAGAAGTGCCTGCTTCCAGGTCTGGCGCGGTGGCTCACACCTGTAACTCCAGGCAGGAGAATCGCATGAATCCAGGAGGCAAAGATTGCAGTGGGCTGAGATTGTGCCACTGCACTCCAGCCTCGGCTGGAGTAGAGTGAAGTCAGAGTGAGACACAGACATGAACATACTGAGTTTTTCTCTCTACAAAGTTGTGTACATTTGCTGCTACAATAAACATATACTTTAAAAAATAGCCAGGCGCAGTGGCTCATGCCTGTAATTCCAGCACTTCGGGAGGCTGAGGTTGGTGGATCACCTGAAGTTGGGATTTTTAGACCAGCCTGACCAACATAGAGAAACCCCGTCTCTGCTAAAAATAATAATAATAATAAATAAATAAATAAAAACTTAGGTGTGGTGGCACACGCCTGTAATCCCAGCTACTCATGAGGCTGAGGCAGAGAATCACTTGAAACTGGGAGGGGGAGGTTGCAGTGAGCCAGGACTATGCCCCTGCACTCCAGCCTGGGCAACAAGAGCAAAACTCCATCTCAAAAAAAAAAAAAAGACAAGAAAAATTATTAAAATTAAAAAGCCAATCATTTCTGAATTACATTTACTTATTAAACCTAAAAGCTACATTATTTGATTTACAATTATTTAAAGTATTCACTTCATTAAAATCTTTAGCCATTTTATTGCTTTCCGTAATAGAAAAATACAGATTTGGAGAGGGGGAACAAATGTTAGTTTGCCCTGTGTTTGCCTTACTAATCAAATTACTCACCAGTCAATCGTCTTAAACTAACTGATTAGCTTTTTTTCTTATTATTTTAAAATTCTTAAATCCCTAAAGCTTGACTCCATACTTACAAAAATGAAAGCTCCATTTCAGTTGTTAAGGTGATAATAGTAATTACATGTTATTTTCTTAATGTTATTCATTAATCAATAAAGTGGGGATTTATCACTTCAATACATTCCAATGTCAGGAGACCAAATTCCACAGATACCAATTTCTTTAGACTTGAAATCTAGAATTTACGCCTTTTGTAATCATTAGCCTAAAGGAGAAATAACAGTTATAATCACCTTGCAGCCACAAAAGTAGATAAACCTTTGAATTTTACCATTTCTGCTTTTTAAAAAGCACTATTTCATTATGTTATGTTTCACGGTTATAAAAAGAATCAAATTTACATTTCAGTTACTATCTCAAGAGTTCCAGGAGACACTAAAGAGTCAGAGCTAAGAAAAGCATGATCGGCCGGGCACGGTGGCTCACGCGGGTAATCCCAGCACTTTGGGAGGCTGAGGTGGTGGATCACCTCAGGTTGAGAGTTCAAGACCAGCCTGGCCAACATGGAGAAACCCCGTCTCTACTAAAAATACAAAAGTTAGTCGGGCATGGTTTCCCATGCCTGTAATCCCAGCTACTCAGGAGGCTGAGGCAAGAGAATCACTTGACCCTGAGAGGCGGAGGTTGTGGTGAACTGAGATCGCACCATTGTGCTCCAGTCTGAGCAAGAACAGCAAAAATCCATCTCAAAAAAGAAAAAAAGAAAGAAAAGAAAACCATGATCATGACAGATACACAGAATAAGAAACTATTCAAAATAATGCTATGCATTAGAACATTTTGGCCGGGCGCGGTGGCTCAAGCCTGTAATCCCAGCACTTTGGGAGGCCGAGGCGGGTGGATCACGAGGTCAAGAGATCAAGACCATCCTGGTCAACATGGTGAAACCCCGTCTCTACTAAAACTACAAAAAAATTAGCTGGGCATGGTGGCGCGTGCCTGTAGTCCCAGCTACTCAGGAGGCTGAGGCAGGAGAATTGCCTGAACCCAGGAGGCGGAGGTTGCGGTGAGCCGAGATCGCGCCACTGCACTCCAGCCTGGGTAACAAGAGCGAAACTCCGTCTAAAAAAAAAAAAAAAACAAAAACAAAAACAAAAAAAAAAAGAACATTTTGAAAACTATGCACTACATGTATACTAGGGCAATGCTACTATAAAACCACTGTTATAATTGGAACTCAACAGAGAAATGACAAAGATCTCCAGTAACAGAGTGGTACAACCCTTTCCAAAGATAATGCACGAGACAAATTGCACGCATGCCCGTATAAATGCTTCCAAAAACTAATCCTCACGCTTTCTTCACTGGTCAAAAAAGTCAGCAGCTCTAAAGGATGTAACAGACAAAGACCAAACGTGCATGAGCACTGCTAACAAAAAAATCACTAGAAGAGATCCACAATGACTACTTCCTAAATCCTTCCACCCAGCTGACTCCCTTTATCACACCCAGCGGCTCCAAAATACTCCTTCTACCAGCAGTATCAACATCACCTGGGAAACTGCTAAAGATGCACATTCTCAGGTCCTAACCTAAGACCTGCTGAGTCAGAAATTAGGGGGCAGGGTTGAGCAGGCTGTTTTCAACAGCCCTCCAAGTGATTCTGATGCACACCAAGTCTGAGAACCACTGTTCCACTGTCCCTAGTTAAGACTTTCACTTCTCACCTCTAACATGACAATAGCCTCCTGAATCCCAATGCATTCTCCAAGGTGCTGCCAGGATTATCTGATTACACTGCAGTCCCACTCAAATTCCTTCACTAGGTCCCTCAACTTTCCAAAGCTTGGCTTATCCACAAGCCTCATGACTTGGGATCCTGCCGCCACGGCCTCCAACTCCCACGGCAACCATCCCACACACACATACTTATCTCTAGACCTAATTCATAGATTACTGTCCCTGCTGCTAATATTCCTCTTCTTGGAATGTCCTTCTTCCCCCACGCCTCCACTCAACCCCATAGCTAGCAATGAAGACTGTGCTATGTATGCTTACCCAGCTCTTATTTCCTGTTGACATATGGCACAGTGCCTGGCATGTAATAGGCACTCACTGAAATCGAATGGGGGCAGGGAAAAAAAATCTTTCTCACATCTACATTCTAAAGTCCTTAAGATCAATGGTTTTTTGTTTGTTTTCGGTTTTTTTGAGACAAGGTCTCACTGTGTCATTCAGGCTGGAGTACAGTGTTGTGGAGACAGCAGTGAGCTGAGATCACTTCTCCAGCTGAAGCAATCTTTCCGCCTCTGCCCCCGAAGTAGCTCTATGCCCAGCTAATTTTTGTATTTTTTGTAGAGATGGGGTTTTGCCATGTTGCCCAGCCTAGTCTCAAACTCATGAGCTCAAGTGATCCACCCACCTCTGCCTCCCAAAGTGCCACAACTGCAGGCATGAGCCACCATGCCCAGCCAATGATCATGTCTTACCTGTCCCGGAATCCCTAGTTCTAACAATGCCAGCATGTAACAAACACCTTTTTGAAGTCTGCTGAGTGAATAACTGTGGTCCAAAAGCCTTAAGAAAAAACTATTACACAATCTTGTACAAGCAAATATTGATACCTTATAAAACCTATATGAAAATATTACTTCCTGAATTAGAATAAAAGTTTATTGTGATTCCAACAAAAGAAATCCAAGGCTTTTTGGAGAAATGGCCGACTCTAGGGCTAGGAAAGAAAAATACAATGACTGAGTCTGGAGCAAGCTGTTATGTCAGAAAGTAAGAAATTGCTTAAAAATCAAAGGACAGGGCGTGCTGAAAGGGCCCACGAGGTCAGCCTGAAAGAGGTGCCAGTAGCCAAAGGCAGAACAATCGGAGGAACAAAGCAAGTAGCAGTAACGTTAAATTATAAGCCAGCTTTAGCTTAATACAAACCCTATTTTCTTAAAAAAAAAATATATATATATAACCCAAACAACAAAAATAGCCCCAAGTCCACACTGACATAAGTCATGAAATGAGTGAATAATAAACAGGAGAAAAGGAACTAATCTCCTGTAAAGAAAAATAAATCCAATTAATGCATGTAGAAAGAAATGAGGGAACCAGAAAATCACACCATTAGAAAACCACAGTAGTTGGCCAGGTGCAGCGGCTCATGGCTCTAATCCCAGCATTTTGGGAGGCCAGGGCAGGAGGGTCACATGAGCCCAAGAGTTAAAGGTTAGTGAGCCAAGATTGCCACTGCACTCCAGCCTGAGTGACAAGGCAAGACCCCTTGTCTCAAGGAGAAGAGAAAAGAGAGGAGAGGAAGAAAGGAGGAGGGGAGGTGAGGAGAGAAGAGCCGCAGTAAGTATTACTCCAGACAAGATCCAAGGATGAATGCGAAAATTATTGGACAAAACTTTCAAGGAAAAAAGGCTATTTCCACAGCCTCAAAGTATCTCCCCAAAATATTCCTTAATTACCACAGTGCTTTCAACGTATTTCCTAATTACCATGATTTTCCAACATGTCCACAAATTTTTCCATGCTTCTCCCTCTGGTATGAGGAACGCAGTGTCCCTTTGCCTTGCATGAGGGCTAGATTTTTAGTAGACTCACTTCTAATGAGCGGTTTGAGAAGTGAAAAACAGTCATTTCAGAGCAAAGGAACTTGGCATACATTACCTTAACAAAGAGATAAGATTAACATCATCAAAATTAAGATATACCAGTAAGTACCTCCTGTTTGATACGACGTTATAAAACAAGGACATCAACTCTACGGTATTCTACCTACAACCTCAGTCTCATCATTGCAAGTGTCAGACAAACCAGTACTCTTCAAAACTGTCAAGGTCATGAAAAAGGGGAAAGACTGAGGAGGAACTGTCACAGGTCAGGGGACTAGAGAGACAACTAAATGCAAGTGAGAGCCTGGGCTGAACACTGAACAGAAAAAAAGACATTCGCGAGAAAAGCCGGGGAAATACAAATAAAACCCATAGTTTAGTATCGCATCAATGTTCATTTCCTAGGTTTGATAAATACACCTGGTTAGGGAAGACTAACACTGAGGAAGCAGAGTGAGGTACACTGGAACTTTGTACTATCTTTGCAACTTACTTTCTGTAAGTCTAAAATTACTTCAAAATAGTTAATATTTTTAAATTATAATCAATTATACATTACTTAATCCAGATTAATGCGCCAATGTTATCAGAGATTCTAATGACTTTTATATTAACGTAAAATCTTTCGAAATGTTGTGAAAGTATACGAAAAAGCGACTAACCTAAAATTCAAAAAGTACATGCACTAGCAACTTCATGATCCACTTACATCATAGCGATCTATTTTTCACGTGCCTATTCTCAAATAAGCATCTGACTTATTTACCCCGTGGTTAAGGCCATGATGAAAAACAAAGGATTCCTCGTTCTCAATAGCAACTTCCCATTCCACACCCTCGTGCTTTAGCTTGTCCATTAGCTATTCAGATAGCAAATTAATTCCCCATCCCAACAAACTCCCAGTCTTTATACTCCTGTTCCCCAGAAAAGAGGAGCAGTAGCAAGCCAGGAAGGAGACCTGCTTAGCTCTTTTCAATACCATTCTCTCCCAAATCTCTAATTGCTTTTCTGCAGAATTCAGAAACATGAACTAGTCCAGTTTTCAATACTCCCAGAATTACGGTGGCATCATTCACACCTACGACACTAGCAGCTCAACTTACCAGAGCTGAGGCGCCTCCCTTCCAAACCCTCACCTCACCCTTCACACACTACACATCCAAGGTTAAAACATAATCCTGGGCCAGGCACGGTGGCTTATGCCTGCAATCCCAACAGTTTAAGAGGCCGAGGTAGTTGGAGGTCAAAGGGCTCAAGACCAGCCTGGCCAAGATGGTGAAACGCTGTCCCTACTAAAAATATAAAAATTAGCTGGGTGTGGTGGTGGGTGCCTGTAATCCTAGCTACTCGAGAGGCTGAGTCAGAGAACTGCTTGAACCCAGGGGGCGGAGCAGAAGTTGCAGTGAGCCGATATCCTCCCACTACACTCCAGCCTGGGTAACAGAGCAAGACTGTCTTAAAAAAAAAAAAAAAAAAAAAAAAAGTCCTGGCAGGGCGCAGTGGCTCACCCCTATAATCCCAGCACTTTGGGAGGCCGAGGTGGGCAAATCACCTGAGGTCAGGAGTTCGAGACCAGCCTCAACAACATGGTAAAATACAAAAAAATGAGCTGGGTGTGGTGGCACATGCCTGTAATCCCAGCTACTTGGGAGGCTGAGACAAGAGACCCACTTGAACCCAGCAGGTGGAGGTTGCAGTGAGCTGAGATCACACCACTTCACTCCAGCTTGGGCGACAGAGTGACACTCCATCTCGGGGGAAAAAAAAAAATGATCACAGGTAAATATAATTAAAAACTACAAAAATCTCTTAAACCTGAAACTAGATTTAGACATAAATGAGAGTACATACCCTGAATATACCCTGAATGATGAAATATGTATCTTTAAGAAAAACAAAACACAGCCAGGCGAGGTGGCTCACACCTGTAATCCCAGCACTTTGGGAAGCCAAGGTGGGAGCATCACTAGGTCAGGAGTTTGAGATCAGCCAGACCAACACAGTGAAACCCTGTCTCTACTAAAAATACAAAAATTAACTGGGCATGGTGACGCGAGCCTATAATCCCAGCTACTCAGAAGGCTGAGGCAAGAGAATCACTTGAACCCAGGAGGTGGAGGTTGCAGTGAGCACAGATGGCACCACTGCACTCCAGCCTGGGCGACAAGAATGAAACTCCATCTCAAAAATAAATAAGTAAAAAGAAAACATTAACTTCTCAAAGTCTAACATTTATGATTATCAGTATAAAGCACATTTTCAGCTTGGTCCATCAATTATCTATTTACCTGTTCTTGCTATTATTTGACTCAGCTGCCATCTTTAACAGTCCTCCAAGAAAAGCATGTGGCACTCACATATGTCCCTGGGCTTCCAAATTTAAACATTCAGTAAAACCTCTTCTGACCCTCCCCTAAATGCTGACCTTTTCAATTATTTCCAGTATTCTAATTATAAAGATGAACCAGTTTAAGACTAACAGCTAATCATGAAAACATACCTAAGACAACAATCCACTAGAATATTTATTATGAACCTGCCAGGTCCTGTTCTAGGTAGCTGCAGACAGAATGACACATAAGACAGAGCCCATCCCTGTTCTCATGGACTTTAAATTCTGGAAGGAAGTTTAAAAAAAAAAAATCAAAGATCAGAGAGAAAATTACAATGTGGAGAATAGGGGTCTTACAGCTGAAAATTGCTGGGGGTGGGCAGTAATTTCGGTGCAACCTCTCTGAGGTGTTGGCAATGGAACTGAGAATGAATGGAATACAAGAGTCAGCTATATAACAATCTCAGGACAGAGTATGAGGCAAAGAACAAAGCGATTAAGATGCTGAGACAGGAATAAGCTTGTTCAGTGGGTGTGGAGCTGAATGGCTGGGCACAGTGAACAAGGTGAAACAAGATAAGGTTTGTGAGGTGGCCAGGGGCCAGATCACATGGCAGAAGTGGGGGAGGAGGGACCCTCATAGGCTAAGATGTTTGAACTTTATGCTGTGTGTGATCAAAACTTCTTAAGGAACAGGAAAGAGAAGGAAACATTTACTGGGCATCTAATGTAGTACTAGATTAAATATATATGTTTCTTCGGTGTATTTTTTTTTGAGACAGAGTTTCACCCTTGTTGCCCAAGCTGGAGTGCAATGGCGCCATCTCAGCTCACTTGCAACCTCTGCCTCCTGTCTCAGCCTCCCAAGTAGCTGGGATTACAAGCGCGCCCAGCTAATTTTTTGTATTTTTAGTAGAAACAGGTTTTCACCATGTTGGCCAGGCTGGTCTCGAACCCCTGACCTGAGGTGATCGACCCATCTCAGTCTCCCAAAGTGCTGGGATTACCAGTGTGAGCCACCGCACCCCGCCTCTTGTGTTTTCTATAAAACAACTATGCATTCCTGGAAAACTTCACTTTATACAGGTACACACTTTATACAGGGAAGCAGAGATTGGGGTGAGCCGAGATCGCACCACGGCACTTGTTTCAAGGACTGGAACGTGGCTAAACTGAGCCAAAAGGAAGAATTCACAAGTGACCACCACCGCTTGTTTCCTTCAGCTCTTAGCACAGTTTGAGCTCTTAGTGTACTTTGAGCTCGACTATTGTTACCTGATGCAAAACATGAATAGGCTGGGGAAAATCATGCATGAACCAGAGCAATTTCCTTGGTATACTGACTAATTCCCCTATTTACCAATTACATGAGCCTATTCCAGATACACACACATGCTGGAGCACAACCAAGTATTCTTTTAACTCATGGTATCTCTTTTATTCTAATTAAGTTCTTAAGAGATAAGTCATGGCATTTTGCAAATATGGGAACTGAAGCTCAAGAGAGGCAAGTAAAATGTATCCAAAGATTACCGCCACCTCCCACAACCTAACCTCAAACTTGCAAATACTCTTGGGAGGGCTTCAAACCAAGACCTTTAAATTCTACTACGTGCATTCACCATATTAACCAAAAGACCATTAGTATGCTGTTATGGTTCCTGTCATTACCAGTTTTCACTTGTGAAAAGTCACTTCTATGCTGATTTGTCAGAATAAAGGAGCCAACCAACCAATGTATCTACTAGCAAAATATACGTGAGTCATCTGGAAGAAAACACAAGAAAAGGCAAATGAGGCTACATAAAATAAGGTAGCCAGATTCACCAGCATATCTGACACACAAACCAAACAGAGGCGCAACAAACTAGAACACATACCCACTGCAGGCCGGGCTGGTGGCTCCCGCCTGTAATCCCAGCACTTTGGGAGGAAGGAATCCCGAGGTCAGGAGTTTGAGACCATCCTGGCCAACATGGTGAAACCCGGTCTCTGATAAAATACAAGAAATTAGCCAGGTGTGACGGTGGCGCAAGCTACTACCAGTAGCTGTAGTCCCAGCTACTCGGGAGGCTGAGGCAGGGGAAGCACTTGAACCCAGGAGGCGGAGTTTGCAGTCAGCACCACCGCACTCCAGCCTGGAGACAGAGCAAGACTCAGTCACCAAAAAGAGAGGGGGGGGAGGGAAGGAGGGAGGGGGAGAAGGAGAGAGAGGGAGAGAGAGAGAGAGAGAAAAAACATAACCCACGACAAGAAACAGAACCCAGAGATACAAAAGATGAAAGTACCTACTTTAATCTGCAGACAAGTAAACAAAGGGTAAAAAGGCGAAAAGCCCATAAAATACACTCATTCTCCCCCCTCGCCCATTAATAGTGCTTTGTCTGTTTTAACAACATTCAGAGGAAAATGAAAATGTTAATCATTTAAATGTTACTATCCTTGGAGTTATTTTTTAAATGTGCTGATGAATTTTTAAAACTTTTAAAGTATTTTTTAGAATATCACTCAAATATTGCTACAATCATTTTAAGTTCAAAGTTTAAAAACCGAAAATCCTATATTCTGACAATAAATTCTAGTTTCTAGAAAGTAGCTCAAAGACAAGGGGTCATCTTCTACTTTAGAAGGCTCCAAATGATAACACAAATCTACGAAGACCCTGTCCCAACTAAATGTCGCTAAAATATCCAAGATCTCAGATCACACTGGATATTTTCTTTTCTTTTCTTTTTGAGGTGGAGTCTTGCTCTTGTTGCCCAGGCTAGAGTGCAATGGTGCTATCTCAGCTCATTGCAACCTCCGCCTCTGGGTTCAAGTGATTCTCCTGCCTCAGCCTCCCGAGTAGCTGTGTTTACAGATGCCCGCCACCATGCCCAGCTAATTTTTTGTATTTTTAGTAGAGACAAGGTTTCACTATGTTGCTCAGGCTGGTCTTGAACTCCTGACCTCAGGTGATCCATCCACCTCGGCCTCCCAAAGTGCTGGGATTACACACCGGCCCCAGACCCACTATCCTGGATATTTTCATCAGGTAGCTAGAAGTGGAGGATGTTACCCCAGGCTCACTCTGACAACTCGATATTACCATCACCTACTCCTACTTCTTCCAATCCTGAACCTCCTCTATTTTCCCACTCTGTCTTGTTCCAACCCATTGTCATTAAATGAAAATCTGACCTGGCTCAGGTGTAATCCCAGCGCTCTGGGAGTCCGAGGCGGGTGGATCACCTGAGGTCAAGAGTTTGAGACCAGCCTGGCCAACATGGTGAAACCCCATCTCTAGTAATAATACAAAAATTAGCCGGGCGTGGCGGAACAGGCCTGTAATCCCAGCTACTCGGGAGGCTGAGGCAGGAGAACTGCCTGAACCTGGGAGGTGGAGGTTACAGTGAGCCAAGATCACGACACCATACTCCAGCCTGGGCGACAGAGCGAGACTCGGTCTTAAAAAAAAAAAAAAAACAAAAAAAAGAACACCCCTGACAGCCTACATTCAACAGCAGAAAACACAGGAAAATACAAGATGTCCCCATGCTAGACTGTGATAGCAGATGTGCAGAGGAGGAGGTCAGAAAGAGCCAATCGGGGCCGCAGAATCCATTGTGTAACAATGACTGGTTTAAAGAGACAAAGGGCATAGAGTGTACACAACCTTTGACCTCTGAGGAAAAACCACAGTCAAAGAGAAGGGCAGCAGTAGATGTATGGACTGGGCATGCAAGACCACAGATCAGAAAAAAAAAGCCAGGCAAGAATCATATGCCAGTAGTTCAAGGTAAAGGTTCACATTAGGAGGCAAAAAACCATGACCAAGGGGAAAGAGACTGCAGAGTACGTAAATATGAGGAAGAAGTGGGCAAGTCCAAACAACACCCCAATTCAGGTTTAACTGCTATGGTCAGGCCGAGGTCTCTAAATCTTTTACCCATGTTTTGAGTATCTTCCTTGTTTCTCCTAGCAAGTTCTATACTGTTATGAAGCCAAAAGGATTCTGCAGCTGACAAAAAAACAAAGAGCAGGGTGCTAGGTTATCAAGCAGACCCTCAAAATTCTTACAGCACAGCCAGTCCCAGTGGCTCATGCCTGTAATCCCAGCACTTTGGAAAGCCAAAAGCAGGAGGGTCGCTTGAGCCCAGGAGGGCAAGACCAGCCTGGGCAACATAGTGAGACCCCCATCTCTACCAAAAACCACAAAAATCAGCAAGGTGGTGTGTACCTGTAGTCCCAGGTACTGAGGAGGCTGAGGTCAGGGGATCATCTGAGCCCGGGGAGGTTGGGGACGCAGCAAGCCACGACCATATGCCACTGCACTCCAGCCCAGGTAACAGTTAAGACCCTGTCTCAAAAAGAGAAGCATTCTTACAGCAGTAAGTCCAAAGGACAACTAATGTGTGAAACTGGATGTATCTCCTTTCCACTTTTATATATGTGAATCACTCACAAAAGCAACAAGGGTCTACTGTACTAGCAAACCTAAACCTCAGAAAGAGCCTCATGGGATTCAACTTAAGAAGAGAAAGGCTGAAGAGTGCCAGGCACTATACCAGATGCTGAGGATCAAGATGGGCGACCTGGGCTAGAAACAGATGACTAGTGGTCATCAGAGGCCAGGATGTTAATTTAAGATTGTCACAGAAAGACAGTTAATCTTCAATCAAATAGTTTAACTTCATGCAGGCAGCGCGCTATGGCACGTAAACTTTTGTTTAAAACAATATAAAACAACTATACAAACTTCATCTCAAATGGGATGTAAGAAACTTCATATAATGGTCATTCTTCTCTTTGTAATTACAGTCCTTTATGAGAAGCATTCAGGGTTCTTAACAGCTAGAGCTAGGACGGGAGCGGTGGCTCACGCCTACAATCCCAGCACTTTGGGAGGCCCAGATGTGCGGATCATCTGAGGTCAGGAGTTCAAGACCAGCCTGGCCAACATGGTAAAACCACATCTCTACTAAAAAATACAAAAATTAGCTGGGCACAGTGGCGGGCACCTGTAACCCCAGCTACTCAGGAGGCTGAGACAGGAGAATCGCTTGAGCCGGGAGAGACAGATATTGCAGTGAGCCAAGATCAAACCACTGCACTCCAGCCTGGTAACAGAGCAAGACTCTGTCTTAACAAAAAAACTAGAGCAGTTCAGATTTTCCCTCCAAAAAAACTCATATGTGCATTTAAGAGCAACGAAAATTCTTTATCATTTGGTATCTTCTTTTTCTTTTTTTTGAGACAGAGTCTCACTCTGTCACCAGGCGCCAGGCTGGAGTGCAGTACTGCGATCTTGGCTCACTACAACTTCCGCCTCCCAGGTTCAAGCAATTCTCCTGCCTCAGCCTCCCAAGTAGCTGGGACTACAGACGCGCATCACCATGCCCAACTAATTTTTTGTATTTTTTAGTAGAGACAGCGTTTCACCATGTTGGCCTGGATGGTCTCGATCTCTTGACCTTGTGATCTGCCCACCTCGCCTTCCCAAAGTGCTGGGATTACAGGCTTGAGCCACTGTGCCCGGCCTGCAACTTACTTCTTATGTATGCCTACAAAATTGAGGCACCAGAACTTCAGAATCCTCATATAGCTTCAGAATACTACCTAAAGACATTAGCCACCAATCCGTGCTCCGTCATTCAGAATGTCAATGTTTCTCATTCTGAGTACTAATTCTAAGTCCATAAAAGTAGAAAAGTACAATTCTATAATCCTTTGAATGAGTATTTTCTAAATTAACTTAATAAAATTAAATAATGTCCATTAAAAGCATGTTTTTAAATGAAAAATAAAGAGTACAGAAAATGCATATGCATTAAAACAAGTTCCTGAAAATTTTTCAGTTATTTCTGCACGAATACATATCCTGTGTTGTGCCATATGGATTTTTAGTGAGAATCCATGCTAATGTTTGTGTAAAATTTAACACGTTTATTTGAAGTGACTGATCAGAGCATTAGCCACTGACGACGGGAACAGTACTGCCTCAAGATAAAGTAGGGATTCTACTCCAGAAAGCTTAAAAAAGAAAATTTTTTTTTTGAGACAGATTTTCGCTCTTTTGCCCAGGCTGGAGGGCAAAGCCCCATCTTGGCTCACTGCAACCTCCGCTTCTCAGGTTCAAGCCATTTTCGTGCCTCGGTCTCCCTAACAGCTGTGATTACAGGTGCCCACCACCACACCCTGCTGATTTTTTGTATTTTTAGTAGAGACGGGGTTTCACCATGTTGGTCATGCTGGTCTCAAACTCCTGACCTCAAGTGACCCACCCGCCTCAGCCTCCAAAGTGCTGGGATTACAGGCATGAGCCATCGCACCCTGCCAAAAACTTTATTTTTAAGAAAAGTATCTTGCATTGGAACAGAATTGAAAAAGAAAGAAAGAAAAAAGTACAGGCCAGGCGCAATTGCTCACGCCTGTACTCTCAGCACTTTTGGGAGTCCGAGGCGGGTAGATCACCTGAGGTTGAGAGTTTTGAGACCGACCTGACCAACACGGAGAAACTGTGTCTCCACTAAAAATATAAAAATTGGCCGGGTGTGGTGGTGGGTGCCTGTAATCCCAGATACTTGGAAGGCTGGGGGAGAAGAATCGCTTGAACCCGGGAGGCAATGGAGGTTACGATGAACCAAGATTGCACTATTGCACTCCAGTCTAGGCAACAAGAGCAGACTCCATCTGAAAAAAAAAAAAAAAAAAAAGGTACGTTATCTTTTTTGCTGTTGTTTTTCTTGAAACATCTAATCCATGGGGCACAGTGGCTCACTCCTGTAATCCGAGGACTTTGGAAGGCAAAGGCGAGTGGATCACTTGAGGTCAGGAGTTCGAGACCAGCCTGGCCAATATGGTGAACCGCCGTCGCTACTAAAAATACAAAAATTAGCCAGGTGTGGTGGCTCACACTGGTAATCCCAGCACTTGAACCAGGGAGGCAGAGGTTGAGGTGAGATCGCACCACTGCCCTCCAGCCTGGGGAACAAGAGCAAAACTCAGTCTCAAAAAAAAAAAAAAAAAAAAAAAAAAAAATACTTACCAGACACATAACAAAGCTCCACAGCATGCATTCTCATCCTAGAGTAACAGAAGTCACCAAATGCAGTGCTAGCCTTCCGAACTGAAAAGTCTAACCAACTCATCTCTGCTGTTGCCACAGTAAGCAATGACAGGTTTACAAAATAAGATGTCAGGAGGGGTATGCTGCCTCTCTCTACAGATGTTGCCACTGCAGCTAACAAAGGCCACCAAGTAGTAGCTGGCATCTATTATTTCCTATTTGCCAGGCCCTATGTTACCTGCTTTACATGCCTTCCCATTGCAATCCTCACAACTGCTTTATGAAAAAAGTTCTACCCGGCACAGCGCGGTGGCTCACACCTGTAATCAGAGCTACTTGGGAGGCTAAGGCAGGGAATTGCTTGAACCCGGGAGGCAGAAGTTGCAGTGAGCCGAAATCACGTCACTACACTCCAGCCTGGGCAACAGAGTGAGACTTTGTCTCAAAAAAAAAAAAAAGAGAAAGAAAAAAGTATTAATTATGCTTTACTCTCACTTGAACTGGGGAGGCAGAGGTTGCAGTGAGCCAAGATGGCTCCACTGCACTCCAGCCTCGGTTAGAGGGAGGCTCCCTCTCCAAAAAAAAAAAAAAAATCCTTTATTACCAATTTTCAGATGTGGAAACCAACTAGGACGGCTACCAAAGTCCAAAGTCACATAATTGGTAAGTACAAGGGACAGGATTCAAACCATCCAGGTATGTCTGGCTCCAACTCCTCACCACAGTAACATCCTGGGAGTTCCCTGCCAGAAATGAGAGGCAGACTCTCCTACCTAGTCTCTTGTTACTGCTAAGAGGGCCACTTCCCTCAAAGGAAGGCTAGTGTCAAGTCACAGTGCAGTGAATTATGTGCACAAAAACCGGTGCTCCCTTTCTCGAGGTTGTTCCAGTTAAAAATGAAAATGAGCACAACTAGAAGACAAACGCCTTTACAGTTAACTAACCAATGAAAACCTGCAAGTGACACAATTACAAATGACACCAACTGCAACCAAAAATAGCATTAAAATCCAACCATCTGTCACCTTGCCATCAATAACACATACATATAAGTTATTAAGTCATCAGAGGATCTGTGCAATATCAGAAGCCATAGTTCCACAAATCCCATTGTGCCAAAGACTATCATAATTATTAAATCAACTACCATGGGTCAGGCGTGGTGGCTCAGGCCTGTAATTCCAGCACTTTGGGAGGCCGAGGCAGGTGGATCACCTGAGTTTGGGAGTTTGAGACCAGTTTGACCAACATGGAGAAACCCCGTCTCTTCTAAAAATACAAAATTAGCTGGGCACAGCTACTTTGGAGGCTGAGGGAGGAGAATCACTTGAACCCGGGAGGTGGAGGCTGCAGTGAGCTGAGATTACACCACCGCACTACAGCCTGGACAATAAGACCAAAATTCCGTCTCAAAAAAATGAACCCAAATATTCACCTAATGTCCAAACCCTTGGCAAAGCAATACCTTTAAAATAATACAAAATGGATACACTTCTGGACAGGCAAAACCTCCTAAAATTTGTACTAATTTATTTTCTAAGTATCAAGCCTGTATAGGCAGGCGCAGTGGCTCACGCCTGTAATCTCAGCATTTTGGGAGGCTGAGGCCAGTGGATCACCTTAAGTCCGGAGTTCGAGACCAGCTTGGCCAACCCTGCCAAGGTTTCACCCTTGGCAAAACCCTGTCTCTACTAAAAATACAAAATTAGCTGGGTGTGGTGGCTCATGCCTGTAATCCAAGCACTTTAGAGGCCAAGGCGGGCGGATCATCTGAGGTCGGGAGTTCAAGACCAGCCTGACCAACAGGTGAAACCCCATCTTTTTAAAAAAAAAAAAAAAAAAAAAAAAATCAGCCATGTGTGGTGGTACACCCCTGTAGTTCCAGTACTCAGGAGGCTGAGGCAGGAAAATCACTTAAACCTGGGAGGCGGAAGCTGCAGTGAGCTGATATCGTGCCACTGCACCCCAGCCTGGACGAGACAGAGCAAGACTGTCAATAAACCAATCACCAGTTCAACACCGGTCTAATAACCCAGTCATGAAACAGAAACAACACTTATTAATCATACAACTACTCTAACTCTGCTATCAACTCTGAAAAATGAAAATAAGTGTTTACAGAAGTATATAGTTCCAGCTCTAAGAACTGACTGAAAAGCACGGGAGAAGATAATGTTTCCCCCTTTTAACCATCCTATCCAAATTCAAAGTATTAAAAGATCATCCTATCCAAATTCAAAGATTTTAAAAGCTTAACCAGATGCCTCAATTTTTCAATCATTATTTTTCAAAATGGGAATGCGAACATATTCAAACAGTTCAAAAAGGTTACACGTGAAAATAAGTCTCTCCCACATCTGACCACATAATCTGCCCACCCCAAAGCCAGTTACCAGTCTCTGCTCCAGCTTTGTAGAGTGATTGTAAGCACACACAAGCAGCATATATAAATACACACATACTCGTACACACGGTATTGTATGTGGCCTCCTCTCCGGTATTCCATCCCTTAAGTTAAAATAGCAGCCAACCAGGCAGGCACGGTGGCTCACGCCAGTAATCCCAGCACTTTGGAAGGCCAAGGAGTGTAGATCACTTCCGGTCAGCAGTTCAAGACCAGCCTGGCCAACATGGTGAAACCCCGTTTCTACGGCACGAGCCTGTAATCCCAACTACTCGGGAGGCTGAGGCAGGAGTATCATTTAGACCTAGGAGGCGGAGGCTGCAGTGAGCCAAGATCAAGCCATTGCACACCAGACTAGGTGACAAAGCGAGACTCTGTCTCAAAACAAACAAATGAAACAGCAGCCAACCATACAGTATTTTCTGACCCTTTGTATTTTCACTTAAATGTATCTTTGAGAAGGTCCTTTAAATATTAACAAGAAAGTCACAAACACCAAATCTAAACAAATACATAAAAGAATCATTGGCTGGGCATAGCAGCTCACACAAATAATCCCAACATTTTGGGAGGCGGGAGGACTGCTTTAGCCCAGGAGTTTGAGACCAGCCTGGGCGACATATTGAGATCCTGTCTCTACAAAAAATTAAAAATAAAAAAATTGGCTGGGCATGGTGCGGCTCATCTGTAGTCCTAGCTACTCAGGAGGCTGAAGTGGGAAGATGGCTTGAACCCAGAAGGTTGAGGCTGAAGTGAGCCAGGATCACACCACTGCACTCCAGCCTGGGTGACAGAGCAAGGCCCTGTCTCAAACAAATAAATAAAGGAACAAGTCACGCACAAAGACATCTCTCACCAGGTGTCAAAACTGGTAACCTCTGCTAGCAGGACACAAGGAAGTCTGAAGTCAAAGATGCATTCCCATGACACAACTGGGGTTTTTTTGCACAGGAACACAATACAGTAACAGACTGCACTCCTAACCCCAGTCTATGATTTTACAAATGCATATCAGTTACTAAAGATGACAGAGAAGGGTAATTTAAAGAAAACCCATCATTTTACTAGGGGAAAATTTTTAAGCATGTATCATATTACATTTTTATATAAATGAGTGCCAAAGAACATAGCTAACAGCTACAAACAGTATCTAAAATCCTTACATTTTTGATAAGTTCTACCTCATAAAAAGATAATTGCAGAAAAAGAAAAAAAAAGATAAAGAAATTCATTCTTAGCCGGGTTCGGTGGCTCACACCTGTAATCCCTGCACTTTGGGAGGCCAAGGCAGGAGGATCACCCGAGGCCAGGAGTTCGAGACCAGCCTGGCCAACGTGGTGAAATCCTGCCTTAATTTAAAAAAAAAAAAAAAAAAAAAAAAAAAAAAATTTAAATAAATTCTTTCATTATCTATTCTCATTACCTTATTTCAGAAATCCAAAGTAGATGTCTCAATTGCCTTATACTGTGAGTTAATAACATATGACAGCCACTAAATAGAAATGTAACATGATTAGTATATACTCTTCCCTATTAGCCTGTTCAAATTAAAGAAAAAGAATAGAATACCTCTCCCTAACTCATAAACTGTGTTCTATTCACAGCTGAAGGTAACCACCAAAACATGTTATTACCAACCACATCTGGCAAGGTGTTTTCTTACGCTCATGTCACATACTTTCCAAACTATTAATCTCATTAAGGCTGTAGATTTTTAGTACTTAAATACTTCTAAGAAAATTTTCCACGTAGATCCCTCTCAGAAGTGATAAAGTTAAATGACAGAATCCTGGCCAGGCGAGGTGGCTCACGCCTACAATCCCAGCATTTTGGGAGGCTGAGGCAGGTGGATCCCTTGAAGTCAGGAGTTCAAGATCAGCCTGGCAACACAGTGAACCCCCGTCTCTACTATTGGACAACATGGCGAAAATCTCTACTAAAAATACAAAAATTAGCCAGATGTGGTGGCAGGCAGCTGTAATCCCGGCTGCTTGGGAGGCTATGGCAGGGAGAATCGCCTGAACCAGGAGGCGGAGGTTGCAGTGAGTTGATATGACGCTATTGCACTCCAGCCTGGATGACAGAGTGAGATTCCATCTCCAAATTTAAAAAAGGCCAGACGCGGTGGCTCACCCCTGTACACAGCACTTTATGAGGCTGGGTAGGTGGATCACAAGGTCAGGAGTTCAAGACCAGCCTGGGCAAGATGGTAAAACCGCATCTCTACTAAAACCACAAAAAATTACCCAGGCATGGTGGCAGATACCTGTAATCCCAGCTATTCGGGAGGCAAGGAGAATCCCTTGAACCTGGGTGGCAGAGGTTGCAGTGAGCCAAGATAACGCCAATGCACTCCAGCCTGGGCAACAGAGTGAGACTCCGTCTCAAAAAAAAAAAAAAAAAAAAAAAAAAAAGAATCTGCTGGGCTCAGTGGCTCATGCCTGTAATCCCAGCACTTTGGGAGGCCGAGGCAGGTGGATTACAAGGTCAGGAGTTCAAGACTCAGCCTGGCCAGGACGGTGAAACCCCATCTCTACTAAAATTACATAAATTAGCCGGGCGTGGTGGCGGGTGCCTGTAATCTCAGCTACTTGGGAGAGTGAGGCAGAAAATTGCTTGAACCTAGGAGGCAGAGGTTGCAGTGAGCCAAGATCATGCTGCTGCACTCCAACCTGGGCGTCAGAGAGAGACTCCGTCTAAAAAAAAAAAAAAAAAAAATCCTAGAATCTTAATAAAGGAATTGAAGTATCTCGTATACTCAATTCAAGTATTTGAACAAATAAAAGAACTTCAGATAACATTTCATCTGATCATCTTAACAGACATTTATAGAAACTGATTTACTCATGCAACCATGGCTTTACAAAGAATTGGTTTAAAAATACTTGTTTGCTTAATATTAGATGCAGGTTAAAAAGCTACCCCATTCAGGCAGATGCAAACTTAAGAACAAAAAACGTTAAGCATTCACTCAAAAACTGAGTCACTGATTCTTTCTTTACAATGTCCTGCTCTCCACTGTGCTGAAAAGACACAATGAAAAGAGAAACAGGTAGTGGGGGAAAAGACACTTATTTATACACCTGATCTCAGACAAAATACTGAAGATATCAAATAGACTGATATCTAGTTTGTTAAAAGGTGAAAAAAAAAAAAAATCCACCATTTTAAGGTATTTAAAAATTTTAAACATCTATTTAAAAAAGTGGGGGCGGGCACAGTGGCTCACGCCTATAATTCCAACACTTTGGGAGGCTGAGAGAGCAGGTGGATCACCTGAGATCAGGAATTCAAGACCAGGCTGAACAACAAGGAGAAACCCCATCTCTACTAATAATACAAAATTAGCGGGCATGGTGGCACATGCCTGTAATCCCAGCTACTCGGGAGGCTGAGGCAGGAGAATCGAGTGAACCCCGTACGTGGAGGCTGCAGTGAGCTGAGATCGTGCCATGGCACTCCAGCCTGGGCAACAAGAGTGAAACTCTGTCTCAAAAACAAAAAAAAAAAAAAAAAGAGAGAAAGGATTACTGGCCGGACGCAGTGACTCACAACTGTAATCACAGCACTTTGGGAGGCCAAGGCAGGTGGATCATCCGAGGTCAGAGGTTCTAAACCAGCCTGGCCAACAGAGAGAAACCCCACCTCTACTAAAAACACAAAAATTAGCCAGGTGTAGTGACGGGCACCTGTAATCCCAACTACAAGTAGGCTGAGGCAGGAGAATCACTTGAACCCAGGAGGCGGAGGTTGCCATGACTCGACATGGTGCCACTGTACTCCAGTCTGGGCGACAGAGAGAGACTCCGTCTCAAAAGAGAAAAAAAAATTAAAAATTTCAAAAGGATGTAACACCAAATTAGTTGCCTTTATAGTCAATTACCCTGGCTGGCTGGAACCAATACAGCAGTCTTACCATAAAAACTTACTGAAGGGAGATGGTTAAGATGACATTCTTCTGGTAGATTAAACCCATTTACATTGTATAATAGATATACCCTATACTGAATGTTAATACATTAATAGTAATGGTTCAAATGAAACTCCAGTGTGGTCAGAATGCTGTAAAACAGTGAGAGCTAAAACACCATTTTAACTTAGGTACACTACTGAGGAAATAATGAGCAGAAAACCTAGCAGATTAAGAAAATGAAGTCCAAGCAGGGCGCAGTGGCTCACGCCTGTAATCCCAGCACTTTGGGAGGCTGAGGCGGGTGGATCACGAGGTCAGGAGTTCGAGACCAGCCTGACCAATATGGTGAAACCCCGCCTCAATTAAAAAAAAAAAAAAATTAAGGGGAAAAAAAAAAACAAAGTCCAAAATCTTAAGCATCATTATACCTGACACATATATAACCAGATAATATCAACTTAGTGTGACACGATTCCTAACTAGACTAGGTTTCCCCCCAATACTGTGGCTACGATTCTAGAAATAAAAGGGCAAAACTGTCCATTTTCATCTGACTCTTAAGGATCGACCAGTTTTCCTTCCTTGTCAACTCTGGCAGCATTCAAATTCAAATGAACAGTTAAATGTGACTATGGTACACCTAAATCTTGAAGGTCTAACTCAAAAAGATTCTGCCACATTAACAACAGTGCAACAGGGCTGTCACTGCTCCCATTTTAACACAGGCCCTTGTAGCAACAATCCATTTTAACATGAAAATGGTACTAAGAACTCTGCCATATGCTAGAAGGAAAAAGACCCGCCCCTTCAAGAGATGTAACATTGCAGTTGGGGCAACAAAACAATAAACAGTTATGGGATTTGTGGTCTTCATTAAATGCAACGGAGTCTCAGAATATCCTGAGTCAGGACGGCCAGAAAAGGACTCATGGAAGGAGGAGGACTGAAACTAGGCTATTAAAAGGACAAAGGCAAGAACCGCATGCACAAAAGCAAAGTAGTGAGTATGGCAAAAACCACAGTATTTGAGAGGCAGGAAGAATCCCAGTTGGGGAAGAGTGGGAAATAAAGCTGAATAGGTAGAATGGAACCTTCTTAAAAAGCCAGACTGAAGCATATAAATTCAATCCAGTTGGCAAAGAGAATCCATTATGGGTTCTCCAGCAGGGGAACTGACAAGATGAAACCAGTACTTTAAATAAATTACACTGTCAGTAGTTACAGAAGATAAAATGAATAAGAAAGGTTGCTCAGGGCAACCAAATAAAAACTTAATAACCCAGACCTACAACCATTCATTCATTCACTGAGAAGGCAGACTGGCAGGTAACAACACTGGCCCAGAATTCACACAAACGTGGCCTAAATTCCTGCCCTGTCCCCTACTACCTGAACCTCAGTTTTCTCACTGCTCAATTCAGGGCATCAGCACTCAGACTGTCACAAGTACTTGTCAGAGCACCTGTCAGTCCCGACATATAGAACTTTGACTATTAGTGAAGTATACACTACTGCTAAAGTATGGTTACAAATGGGAAGTGAGTCAGGCACAGTGGCTCACGCCTGTAATCCCAGCACTTCGGGAGGCCAAGGCGGGTGGATCAACTGAGGTCAGGAGTTCAAGACCAGTCTGACCAACCCAGTGAAATCCCATCCCTACTAAAAATGCAAAAATTAGCCAGGTGTGGTGGCACGCACCTGTAGTCCCAGCTATTCGAGAGGTCGAGACGGGGAATGGCTTGAACCCGGGAGGCGGAGGTTTCAGTGAGCTGAGATCATTCCACTTCACTCCCGCGCTTGGGCAACAGAGTGAGACTCCGTCTCAAAAAAAAAAAAATGAGAAGTGAAATAAGACAAGGCTCACAGAGGAACAGAACTTCCAAGGACAACTATCTCAACAGTAGCTGATAATATTGAAAAGAACACACAGGTAAAAAAGGTCAGGGATAGGGGGGAAAAGAAAATAAAACCACCTACCCATAGTAATCACACAGCCTAAAAGGCAGACCCTGAGTTCTGCTGGACCCAGCCTTGAAAGAGGTCTCTTTCTATTGAAAGAGCTAAAAAATGTTTCAAATGGTGCACGTAAGTTTAGAACCCAGATGACAGAACAGCAACAAAGGCATGCAAAATACCCTCCACTGTACCTCTAACAATCGCGTAACTCAGTACTGCTCCCACTCGGTGTTAAAATTCTCATCATTCATAGTTTATGTAAGCTTTAAACCCCGACTTTAAAAGTAAAAAACTAAACTAAGTTTACTTCAAACAGGTTAACCAGGAACTCAGGAAACGGAGCTACCAAATGCTTTCTATGACATTATGCCCCTACTAAAGTAAAAAACAAGCAAATTAAATGTAACACAAAGAAATGAACTTCAAAAATCCAATCAGGGGCAACTTACACGATGCTTAGAATGTCAACCATCGTTCTCAGAGCGTCAACCATTGTTCTAAGGAACTCACACATACTAACTCAATCTTCTCCACTCTAGAAGCTGGCTGCCCCCCTTACACATATGAAGAAACTAGAACACGTTGAGGGTCAAGCTTGGTGGCTCACGCCTGTAATCCCAATACTTTGGGAAGCCGAGGCAGCCGGATTACCTGAAGTCAACAGTTCAAGACCAGCCTGGTGAAACTCCATCTCTAGTGAAAATACATAAATTAGCTGGGTGTGGTAGCGGGTGCCCATAATCCCAGCTACCCGGGAGGCTGAGGCAGGAGAACTGCTTGAACCCAGGAGGCAGAGGTTCCAATGAGATCACGCCACTGCACTCCAGCCTGGGCAAGGGAGCAAGACGCCATCTCAAAAAAATAAAAATATAATTTTTAAAAATAAAAAAAATAGGCTGGGCGCAATGGCTCATGCCTGTAACCCCAGCACTTTGGGAAGGCAAGGCGGGTGGATCACCTGAGGTAGGGAGTTTGAGACCAGCCTGACCAACATAGAGAAGCCCTCAACTGTAGATCATCAACTTCATTAGATCTCTCCTCCTTAGTATGTTTGTTAAAAAAAGAAAGAGAAAGAAACAAACAAACAAATAAACAAACCCCATCTCCACTGAAAATACAGAATTAGTCAGACATGGTGGTGCATGCCTGTAATCCCAGCTACTTGGGAGGCTGCAGCAGGAGAACTGCTTCAGTCGGGAGGTAGAGGTTGCAGTAAGCTGCAATTACGCCATTGTACTCCAGCCTAGGCAAGACTGAAATCCCATCTCGAAATAAAAAATAAATAAATAAAACACGAGGAACTACTACCCCAACATCACAACTAATAAGGGATACCACGCGAGTCTGAACTCACTATAACCACTATGTTATAACACAAAGACCTTAATGGGCTTTTATGATTTTTCTTACATAAGTTTTTAAGATGATACACTGGGAGGAGAGTCAGACATACTATTATTTGCTATTGCTTATTAAGTATAGGCATGGAACTTAATCTCCATTGGCAGTATTTAGAAAGGCTATTTCACCACTGCCAATCTTGAAGTAGGAAATACAGCAGCTCCCAAGAAGATAGCCTTTCTTTTTCTTTTTTTTTTTTTTTTTTTGAGACAGATAGATTCTCGCTCTGTCCCCAGGCTGGAGTGAAGTGGCAAGATCTCAACTCACTGCAACTCCGCCTCCCAGGTTCAAGCGATTCTCCTGCCTTAGCCTCCCAAGTCGCTGGGACTACAGGTGCACACCACCGGGCCCACCTAATTTTTGTATTTTTAGTAGAGATAGGGTGTTTCACTACATTGGCCAGGACGGTCTCCATATCTTGACCTCGTGATCCGCCCACCTCAGCCTCCCAGAGTGCTGAGATTATAGGCATGAACCACCGCACGCGGCAAGACCCCATCTTAGTAAATGGTGCTGGGGAGTTCAGCACAATGATTTGAGTCCTGTGAATTTCATTTACCCAGGCAATCACTTGACCCAGTTAGTGGAGATGCTCAACTGTACCTCATCAACTTGATTAAAAACACAAGTTTTTGGAAGAGCTGCACAGATCAAGACTAACAAAACAGCTGGGAAAATTCCGCAGATGCAGTCATCTAAGACAGACCCAGGTTTGAATCCTAGCGCTCATTTAATCATTTTGTGGCCTTGCACAAGTGAATTAACTTCTTTGCACCCCTGTTTCATCATCTACAAAAAGAGCCCAACACTACCTCATAGGATTAGCCTGGGGAATAAATGGCAGAGAAAGCACCTCACACCTCCTAGAGGATAGCTCCCAGCACCTAGTTCCTCTCCCCTGGCTCTCGGGTAACAGGGCAATTAACTGTATCTTTACAGAATCCAATCTCAGAGAGGTAAATAGCCAAATCTCTCCAGGATCAGATCTCTTATATAGAGCCTTTTCTTTTTAACTTCAAGTTTCTGTTGGTGGCAGAGCAGGAGACGGTACTTAAACTGAACGACACTCAGCAATTCTTCACTCCACAGCTTTAGGGTCCTAGCCCTTCTCTTCTGCCAGAATGTCTGAGCACAAAGTATAAATGTCTCATGTTCGCTGCTTTCCTTTTTTGCATTTCAGTGACTTATACTGTAAATGCTATTTGTGAAATGAGTCCAATTCACGTGTACTAGAAAAATACACGTTCTAGTGAGTGCCAATGTTTCTGCCATCTCTCCCCTGACTTCCTACCATTCATATTCTTCTTTTCTTTTTATATAAATGACACCAAAATTCAACAAACCCAACAAATTATTTCAACCAACTTCATCAAAATATGTCAAGTCAGAAATTCTTTATAATAGTACTGGCTACAAATTGTAGAAGGGAGATTCCTGTGTCAGCTGCTCATCTGACAGGGTTGTATACATACTGCACTGCTATATATGAACTGATGGATTTAATCAACAGGTTGAGGTTCAAAAGGTCTACTAGTCATATTTCCTTCTATCAGTAGCCCCTATGTTTATATTATCTTCTGCCCTTTCTACATGTTAGCTCGAAAGGCTCCTAATACACAGGAAGCTGGTGTCACGGTAATCATGCAAAACCTTTAATTAGGTGTCCAGAACACAAATATCAACGCAAATTTAATATCAGATATTAAAACATGGACATACGTTTTAAAATGCTGAACACTTCTTTGAAGCAACTAACGCAAAAATATCTCTGCAAGGGGCCACTCACTCCATTTACCACCAGTGTCACCCACATTAGTAACCACAGCTAAACTGATTTGGTGAGCTTTGCAACCATTTTTATGCCATTAACATGTCACTTTATTAAGTTCCTTAACAGCAAGAAAAACTTTTCCCAGGCACATAGTTTTCATGCCCCATACAGTTTAGTATTTTGTCCTGTAGGTCTGATTCTAACAATTCAAACGGCAAAAAAAAAAAAAAAAATAGGAGTTATTACGACTTTAATGATTGTGATTACATACATCTCAGTGCACGATAGGGGTGAAAAGAAAATCATATTACAAACGAACAAGAAAACCTGGATTTACGAGCAAGAAGCCCAATCACACATCACACGCCTAACTGCTCTCAGGCTGAGTTTCCTCCTGCAGCCCCTCCCCCACAGGTAAATGCTAACTATTTCTAGAACTCTCAGCAACAATTTGGGAAGCTTGCCATCAACTCCCATGATACCACCCAACATACACCATGTTTTCGGGGAGACAAAGCTGCCCTACTTCCCCAGACTATAAACTTATTAAAACCGTGAGAACATACAATCCTAGGAAGTCAGGATTACTAAAATACATCCATGTAGCATAGGTCTTATTTTAATAAAAATGAAAATGAATCAGGCTGGAAAACCCAAACAGTCACTCATTTTATCTTCAATATGTAATCGAAATTATTTATTCAAAGTTGTTGCAGGTAAGTGGATGAAAACACCACGAGGGCCTTATTATTATCCAAGCTGGTGAAGGAGCCTTTAAGGAAAAAAGGAGGGGGTAGAAGATCACTTAATTATATGAAGTGGAGAATGGAAAAACCATTCAGTCTTCAAATTCAGACTAAAAATAACTTGTCATTTTCACCCACCACATTTTATTAACAAGCTTGTTGAGATCAGCATAAGGTTTCTGTTTGCGAAACAAGAAAGTGAATAGTAAACTTTCCTAAGTCAACTGTAAATCACATAGGTACGAGAGCTCCTCACCCCCGGTGCCCGCACAGGCCAAGATTTTAAGTAAACTACAGACACTGAGAACACCTAATTTTTAACTAGGTCCCAACATTTCTCGTTTGGAATCATCAAATTATCTCAGAGACACTTAGATAACCTAACAAAGAGAGCATTTTTTAAAAGCCACAACCCAAATTTTACACGAAACACACCATTTTCACAGCCTAAACTGAATCCCGGTTGCCACTGCGAAGTGATGCTTGTTTCAGCAAATTAAGAACTTCCAAAAATACGGAACACGTTAACACACGCATGGCTTCCCTCGAGCTGCCATTTAAGATTAATATTCCACGTAAATAAAAGTCTGCTTCTGTTCAAAAAATTAAGTCGGTTGCAAAGAGGAAGTGACAGAGAAACCACCCTCACAACGTGGCCTTTACACTGTCAGAAAATAACGTGACTGTGCCACCCAAAACTTACCAGGAAGCTGGCAATAACTTTGCCAATTCTACACTCCTGAACCGAACTTCAAAGAGCCTCCACCAAATACCTCCTTAAGACGGTAAAAAGCACCAAGTTACAAATAAACACGTCCCGGAGCAAGGCCCGGCGGCCGCGCGCCCCTCCCCCGGCCGGCGCCCCCGCCCCGGACGCGCGGCCCCAACAGCCGCCCGCAGCCCCTCGCACGCCGGCCGGGGTCGCCGCGCCCGGGCCGGGGACGCGCCCGGGGAGGGGACGTTTCCATTGCTGCCCGAGGTTTCACAAAACAGCATGCACGGAAAAGCTCCTTCTCCTCTGCTAAAAATAGGCTATAAAGGAGTCGGCCTCATGATGGCTCCTTGATTCAATTTGCTGCAAATCCTTTCCTGAAAGCCTCCCCCCCATACACACACGCACAAAAAGGGGGTGTAAATGCACGAAGGGTGGAACAGGGGGAGAAGGCCGAGGTGCACATTTTCGGGGACAGCATAATTAGGGTGAGGATCCCCCGAGACCAGGAAAGGGCAGGGGGTGGGCAAGCACGTGAGCATTTCAAAGAAACCTGAGAGGAAAACGGGGGGATGGGGGCGCCCCAAGTGCCCTCCCTGCCTTCCCCTCCCCCACGCAAGCCCAGTTCCCCCAAGGGCCAAGTTGAAAACGCATGTTCCACTCGCGCCCATCCCCCCGCGGCCCAGCGCCCCCGGCCGCCTCCGGCCCGCGCCCCCCGCCCAGGCCCGCGGCCGCCCCCACTCCGGGGTCCGGCCCCCAGCGCTTACCTGGAAACGGTGGCCTCCAACGCCGCTCCCCCCTCCCAGGAATGGAGGCACAAGGAAATTCCCCTCCTCGCCGCCGCCGCCGCCACCGCCTCCAACCACCCCCAAAATAACCCCTCCGGGGGGTGAGAGGCAATTATAACCCCAGCGAGCGGAGGGCGCGGGGGATGGGCGCCGGGCGGGCGGGGGCGGGGAGCGCGGCGCGGGTCCCCAGGTGGCGAGCGGAGGTGCTCCCGCCGCGGGGGGAGGGGCGGGGGCGCACGCGGCCGGCGGCGGGGGGAGGCGGCGCGCGGGGGAAGGGCGCGAGCGGGAGAGGAATTGAGGCAGAAGGTAAAAGCTGTTACTAAGGGAAAGAGCCAAACGGTTCGGAGCAGCCAACGGCTCAGACACTCAACACTGGGGAGAGAGGAATGGGGACCAGCCAGGCACAAATGAGCTCGCGAGGCCCGCGGCGGCGGCGGCGGCGGCCGCGCAGCAAAACAAACCCGAGCGGCCTGCGCCGGGCGGGCGCGCGGGGGAGGGGCCGGCGGGGGAGGGGCGCCGCGGACGCGGTGGGGGGAGGCGGCGGCGTGGGGGGGGGGTGGGGGGGACTCCGGCGGCCGCGCTCTCCTCCCTCCCTGCCCGCTCCGGCGGCGCTGGGGGCTGGGCGTGTGCGGCGCATTCTTTTAAAAACCGGGCGAGCCCGCGGGCGCTCGGAGGCGCCTCGGGGCCCGGCCGCCCGCCCCGCCCCGCCCCCACCCCGCCGCCGCGGGCCGGCCTGGGCGTGCTCGGTGTGGGCCGCGGGGCCCCGGGTGGGGGGGGCGGGGAGCCCGCGCCGCGGCCGCGGTGGCAACGCCGGCGAAGTTTCGGAAGGAGGCCGCGGGCTCCCGCGTGTCCGGGGGGCGGCCCGGCGGCGCTGGGGGCTGGGCGCACACGCGGCGGCATGTGCGGGAGCGCGGCGCGGCAGCGGAGGGACGTGTGTTGTGAAAGTCTCTGTGCATACCTTTGTGCGTAAATACATATGGTTCTCCGAAGCGTACCTGGAAAGGTGCTTTATCTGCAATAAGCGACTTTGCAAATGTGATCCAGAACACGGGATCTGGAGAGAAAACACGCGCACAAGAAAAGGTTTCTGATACTAAACACAAACCTGTAATGGAAGTGTTTATGCCCACATGTACTGCGAAGCAAGCATATGGTGGTATTTATCATCTGGTGGGTCTGTTTGAAAGGTTTGGTCGATCAGTTCTTATTTCACAAAAATAAAATAATGTAACTAAATGTTTACTAAATATATACCTCCACGGCGGCATCCACAGTAGAAGTTTATCCACTTTGTGTACTTTCTGCATGCGTGAAGCACAGGAAGGCGGTTTATAAAGTGTAACTTAGTTGAGTGACAATGTGGCAGTATGATTGAGGGAGGGTTGTTTTTAAAGAAGGGCAGCCCTTCACAGGTTTTGAGGCAAATGGGGTGGTAATCTTTCTAAGACTTTCAGAAAGCTGGGGTGGGGGTGCTTCTTAGAGCTCTGTTTAAGCTCAGCACTGGAGAAGCAGCCACCCTTTTAAGATTCGACTTGAAACCTTTTTGTTATTTCGGTTATTACTGCCTTCAATATAATGTTTGCAGCTTTCTTAAAGGTGAAGGGTACTGTTTTTATACTTTCATTACAATATTTTAAGTAGGTGTAGTGATCATTTTAAAGCAACCATCTTTTCATGTCAATATCAGAAGCCTAAAGTTCTGCGTACACACACACACACACACACACACACACACACACACACACACACACACGTATTACTTGAAGTAACTTGCACCAGTCTGGACTCCCGGTGGCCTAATAAGTTCAGTGATTAGACAGGTGCTTACTTAGCCAAGGTCACTGTGTCTTTTCCCCATGAGCCCTTGCTTGGGGGAGCTGCCAGAGGCCTTTCCTGAATGACACACGGGGACGGGGAGCAGGAAAACCATCAGAGGAAAGGGAGTGGGATTGGAAACTCCCTTCCAATCACCAGAAAGAGAGTTCAAAGCCTATCAGTGGTGTGTCCTTAGAGGTATTTTCATGTATGAAAGAGGGAATGTTGGATTAAACAATGTCACCCGATGGGAATTTAGATAACTGCAGGTTTCCAAAACACTGTGCAGAGTGTACTGGGAAACAGCACAAAGCAAGTTTTGCAATTCAGTTGGATTCTGAAGCTGAGGCTTGTTTACCTCAGAACTAACACCTTTGAAAAGACTTCATTTCAGAATTGATAAGAGTATAGTAGCTTCCTTTTGTTTTTTTGGAGTTGATTAATGACATGTATATCACTAATCATACCCTGTCTTCAATAAGTACACTGTCTCTAAGTTGAGCTACCCAGTGAAACATACCTATTGGATTACTTGGATTGTTTTTGAAGTTTCATATTGTGCCACCACAGGTGGGTCTTCTCCATACAGCAGTGGCCATAAAATCAAACCACACTTTCAGTGAATAAGGATTTCTCAAGCATACCAGTTATTTTTTTTTTTTTTAAGACGGGGTTTCACCATGTTGGTCAGGCTGGTCTTGAACTCCCGACCTCAGGTGATCCGCCCGCCTTGGCCTCCAAAGTGCTTGGATTACAGGCGTGAGCCACCAAGCCCAGCCTTAGCATACCAGTTTTTAAAGAGTCATATTCAGGCCGGGCGCGGTGGCTCAAGCCTGTAATCCCAGCACTTTGGGAGGCCGAGGCAGGTGGATCACGAGGTCAAGAGATCGAGACCATCCTGGTCAACATGGTGAAACCCCGTCTCTACTAAAAATACAAAAAATTAGCTGGGCATGATGGTGCGTGCCTGTAATCCCAGCTACTCAGGTGGCTGAGGCAGGAGAATTGCCTGAACCCAGGAGGCGGAGGTTGCGGTGAGCCGAGATCGCGCCATTGCACTCCAGCCTGGGTAACATAAGTGAAACTCCGTTTCAAAAAAAAGAAAAAAAAAAAAAAGAGTCATATTCAAAGCTGTCCACCCCACCCATTTTCCCTCCCCTAAATGACTTCTATCCCTTACTCCACAAGGGGGGAGGCACCCTGTGATCAGGCCATCCAGCCTGAAGTTCTTACACCCTACACCAACCTGCCTCCTAAAGTTGTTCAGTCTTGGTTGAGCCTCATTGAAATGATAATAAAAATGTATGCATTTGTTTATATCGCTGTAGTTTACAAGCTGTTTCTGTGCATAAATTACTGCCTTTGAATATCGTGAAGATCATTGAGGTTGGGGACTTGTACCATAAATTCATTCCAATAAAGTGTACTTTACTCACCACTGTTGGATCATACTAATTGAAGAGAGACCTGGAGTACTTTTATTTTTTAATTTGTATTTTTTTTTTTGAGACAGAGTTTCACTCTTGTTACCCAGGCTGGAGTGCAATGGCGCGATCTCGGCTCACCACAACCTCCGTCTCCTGTGTTCAAGTAATTCTCCTGCCTCAGTCTCCCGAGTAACTGGGACTACAGGCATGTGTCACCATGCCCAGCTAATTTTTGTATTTTTAGTAGAGATGGGGTTTCACTATGTTGACCAGGATGGTCTCGATCTCTTGATCTCGTGATCCACCCGCCTCGGCCTCCCAAAGTACTGAGATTACAGGCGTGAGCCACCGCGCCCGGCCTGGAGTACTTTTAAACAAAAAAAAGCTGGAGGAGGCACCCCAATGTGGAAAGGCCTTCATTCCTCCAGCAAAGGGGGTTTTAAATAAGATCATATTTTGATCACTTTGATTTCTATATTTTGGAAACTATCTGAAACAACAGTGTGGCTTCAACATGAAATAATCAGAGAAATAAAGCATTATTCAAAGGTCACATGTATTGTCGCGTCACCCTCTAGCTGTCCCAACATATACAGCATAAAGGATCAGGGCTGCACGAAAATACAAGCAGTGATTAGACTCACTGGGTGAGGAAAGGACGAAGAAGGAACTATTTTACTAATTTTCAGTACTTTGTCCTAATCTAAAAATGCCATTACACTTTGAATTAAATGTCAATATGTTTCTAGAAAGGAAAGATGGTTACTAAGAAATTGTAAAGCAAAGGAATGCATGAAAAATTTCTTGGCCACAGGCGTGGTGACTCACACCTGTAATCCTAGCACTTTGGGAGGCCAAGGCGGACAGATCACGATGTCAGGAGATGGAGACCATCCTTGCTAACAAGGTGAAACCCCATCTCTACTAAAAATAGAAAAAATTAGCCAGGCACGGGAGAACGTGCCTGTAGTCCCAGCTACTGGGGAGGCTGAGGCAGGAGAATCACTTGAACCCAGGAGGTGGAGGTTGCAGTGAGCCAAGATTGCTCCACTGTACTCCAGCCTGAGCAACAGAGTGAGACTTGGTCTCAAAAAAAAAAGTCCTCTTGAACTTTCTAGCTAATTACTCAATAAAGAGAAGCCTCATACCAGTACTGTTATCAGAAGTTACATATGTATTTATGTATTGTAAAATGACTAAACAAATATTTCAGTAATTTTATTCTCAGAGGAGTGTGGTATGGCAAGATAGCCTACATCTTTGCAAGTTTCATCACTCAAGACGTGGACTATTTTAAAGTTAAAGTGGTTTAATCCCAGGACTACACGGTCTCATTACGGTATATATTTTTAAATCATCATGATGTTTTAAATTGTTTACATTGGTTCATCTACATAAAGTATTCAAAACAAACTTAATTGCATAAAAAAGACATTTGATACCAAAAATATTCTCCTAGTGCTATAACTGATTTTATAGTCTTTACTTACCCTGGAACTCAGCGACGTTTACCCCAGGCGTCTTGCTGATACCCTCTGATGTTTCCGTTTCATTTTGACTTCCCTTGTGCAATTCTTTGTGGTTCTTCCGAGATGAGGCACATGCCAGCGACACATCTCGAGACCTCAGTACAAAAGCTGCTTTTCTCCTTCAATGCATAGTGTGTTGCTTGTGACCTTTCCTCATCGGTGTGAACCTTGTCACAGTTTTCCATGCTTCTATGACCCAATTTCATTACCACAATAAACTTTACTTGAGAGTCTTCATTTAATTTACAAAAGAAACACACAACTATCTTACAAGTGTTTATGCCTCTCAGATAATGAAAATAGCAGGTCTGCGATTGTGATTCAGTCAAAACAGAAAACCAGCCACACACGCAGCACGTTGCTGTACCAGTCACTTACTTATACTGACCAGCCACATTCTTCCTCAGGGGAGCACTCAAGGCCTAGTATGATGTTGATGGTTTTGCTGTTCATTCATTCAATGTTTATTGAATGTTTTGTGTGCCAGGCACTGTTTCAGTGAACCAAAAACACAGCCCCTACTCTTCACGGGGCTTACATTCCAGTCCCGCATTGGGTGAGAGTTGGGAGTACAGACAGACTTTCAAAAAATATGTCTATATTAGGCTATTGTTTGATCACTGTAAAAAACAAACAAAGCAATATAAAAATGGCTTAAACGGCCGGGCGTGGTGGCTCACGCCTGTAATCCAAGCACTTTGGAGGCCAAGGCAGGCTGATCACCTAAGGTCGGGAGTTCAAGACCAGCCTGACCAACATGGTGAAACCCTGTCTTAAAAATATATAATAATAAAAAAAAAATAAGGCCGGGTGTGGTGGCTCACACCTGTAATCCAAGCACTTTGAAGGCCAAGGCGGGCAGATCACCTGAGGTCGGGAGTTCAAGACCAGCCTGACCAACATGGTGAAACCCCATCTTTAAAAATATACAATAATAAAAAATAATAATAAATGGCTTAAACAAGATAAAAGTGTATCTTGTTTGCCATGTGACTGGCATTCTGGAGTGACATGTCAAAGACCCAGATTGTTCTATCAGAGCATATATCTTCCATCCAGTGGTCTAAGATGGTCTTTCTTGCTCCTGCCATTATTTCCAAATTGCAGCCATTGGCAAGGGCCATGCCTTTCCTTTCAGGGCACATCCTGGTAATTGCATTTATCACTTCCTCTAATATTCCATTGGCCAGTGCTTCATCTTATGACCACAACTAGCTGCTAGAAAGGCAGGTAAAAGAAAACCAAGCTTGTGCCCGTCAAGGATAGACTGGACAAAGAAAATGTGGCACATATACACCATGGAATACTACGCAGCCATAAAAAACGATGAGTTCGTGTCCTTGGTAGGGACATGTAAAGAATCTGGAAACCATCATTCTCAGCAAACTGACACAGAACAGAAAATCACACACCGCATGTTCTCACCCATGGGCCTGTGTTGAACAATGAGAACACATGGACACAGGTTGGGGAGCATCACACACTGGGGTCTGTTGAGGGGGCTAGGGGGAGGGACGCCCAGGGGGGGGGCAGGGGGGAGGGTGGGGAAGGATAAACATGGCAAGAAATGCCAGGTATAGGTGATGGGGGGTTGGAGGCAGCAAACTACCTTGCCATGTATGTACCTATGCAACAATCCTGCATGATCTGCTCATGTACACCAGAACCTAAAGTACAATAAAAAAAAAAAGTATATATTTAAAAAAAGAAAGAAGATGAAAATCAAGCTTAAATAAAATAAAGTGGGGTAATGGGTATATATGTTATTTTATTTTCTTGTGTTTTAGAGGTAGGGTCTTATTCTGTCACCCAGACTCTAATGCAATGGTATGACCATAGCTCATTGTAACCTTAAACTTCTGGGCTCACTGACCCTCCTACCTCACCTCCCAAAGTGCCAGGATTACAGGCATGAGCCACCACACCCAGCCAGTTTATGTTATTTTAGATGTGGAGTTTAGAGAAGGCTGCTCAGTTAAGGTAACATGTGAGCAGAAAACTAAAGGAAGTGGCAGGGGGAGTATGCCACTATCAGATAAAGGAATGTTCTGGGCAGAAGGAATATTACATACAGAAGAACAATGTAGCAAGTGTGCTACATTCTAGGAATAAAAAATGATGGCAGTTAATTGGCTTGAAGTAAGCAAAGGAGTGGCAGGAGAGGGGCACAGGAACCAGAGGGGAAGGACCTTTTTCTTCTCATGTCATGGAATGCCATCAGAAGACTTTGAGCAAAGAAGTGACTTGAACCACACCCCCATTTTAAAGGACCAACTGAGGCTGAGTGTGGTGGCTCATACCAGCAATCCCAACACTTTAAAGGGCTTAGGTGGGGCCAGGCGCAGTGACTTACACCTGATATCCCATCCCAGCACTTTGGGAGGCTGAGGCGGGTGGATCACCTAAGGTCAGGAGTTCAAGACCAGCCTGGTCAACATGGTGAAACTCCATCTTTAGTAATAATATAAAAAAATTAGTGAGATGTCATGGCACACATTTGTAATCCCAACTACTCTGGAGACTGAAGCAGGAGAATCGCTTTAACCGGGAGGCAGAGGTCACAGTGAGCCAAGATGGCACCATTGCACTCCAGCCTGGATGACGAGCAAAACTCTGTCTCAAAAGAAAAAAAATTATTCCAAGATTTTAAATCAAAGAAGTAGAAGAATGGAGTTGCCAATTACTGAGATGGGAAAGGCTGGGAGAGGACCTAGTGTGTGAGGGGACTGTCAAGAGTTTTGTTTTAGCATTTGGGGTGCGTATGATATATCCTCATAATATTGTTGAATAGGCAACTAGATACACAAATCTGACGTGGAGTTGTTACTGGAACCGGAGCTATAAATTTGAGACTCATGAGTAAAGCAACGATATTTGAAATCATGGACCCAGGTGCAGTCACCTAGAGAGTGAGTATAGGTGAAAAAGCGTTGACTTCTCTGTCACCTCAATTGTCTCCTACCTCGGATGTTGTCTTTCCAGTGCTCCTCTGCTCTTTTTTTTTTTTTTTTTTTTTTTTTCATTTGAGACAGAGTCTTGCTCCGTCACCAGGCGCCAGGCTGGAGTGCAGTGGCGCGATCTCGGCTCACCGCAACCTCCGCCTCCTGGGTTCAAGCAATTCTCCTGCCCCAGCCTCCCAAGTAGCTGGGACTATAGGCGCACGCCACCATGCCCAGCTAATTTTCGTATTTTTAATAGAGACGGGGTTTCACCATGTTCGCCAGGATGGTCTCGATCTCTTGACCTCATGATCCGCTCGCCTCGGCCTCCCAAAGTGCCGGGATTACAGGAGTGAGCTGCTGCGCCCAGCCTGCTCCTCTGCTCTTGATGTAGTGAAAACCCTAAACATATTAAATCATGGATCAGGTTAAGATGACTTTCTTTTTTTTTTTTTTAATAAAGACGGGGTTTCACCATGTTGGTCCAGCTGGTCATGAACTCCAGACCTCAGGTGATCCACCCACCTTGGCCTCGAACATGCTTGGATTACAGGCGTGAGCCACCACACCCGGCCAGGTTAAGGTGATTTTCTAACCATAAGGACATTGATGAAAACCATAGGTAATGTTAATTACTGCTATTTATTAAGCATGTTGTCAACCCTTTTCAAGGTATATTAATATGTATTGTCTCTAAGTTTCTCAGCAACCTTTAAAGGTACTGCCTCAGTCAATTTGGAGAGCTATAACAAAAACACCATAGACTCAGTGGCTTAAACAACACTTATTTCTCACAGATCTGGAAACTGGGAAGTCTGATAGCCAAGTGCCCCCATGATCAAGTTATGGTGAGGGCCTCTTCCTGGGTGCTGATGACCATCTTCTTGCTGTGTGTAAGTGGGGTAAAACAGAAAGACAGGAAGCAAGGTCTCTCCTGTCTCTTCTTACAGGGTCACTAATCCCATCATATAGGATCAGCCCTGTGACCTAATTACCTTCTGAAGGCCCCACCTCCTAATACCATACCATTTGGGGCTAGGGTTTCCATATATGAATTCTGGTCAAACACAAACATGTAGTTCATAATGGGTAAAGGATATTATTATCTTGGCCAGGCATGGTGGCTCAGGCCTGTAATCCCAGCACTTTGGGAGGCCAAGGTGGGCAGATCACTTGAGGTCAGGAGTTCGAGACCAGCCTGGCCAACTTGGTAAAACCTCGTATCTACTAAAAATACAAGAAAATTAGCCAGATGTGGTGGTGTGTGCCTATAATCCCAGATACTCAGGAGGCTGAGGCAGGAGAATCGCTTGAACCCAGGAGACGGAGGTTGCAGTGAGCCAAGATCATGCCATTGCACTCCAACCTCTGCAACAGAGGGAGACTCCATCTCAAAATAATAATAATATCTCTATTTGGTTGAGTAAGAAACCAAAGTAATAAGACCACATCGTTTGTCTCAGGTCATGCCACGAATGGCAAAACAAGGGTTTGAACTCGAGGCCACGTGCAATATCCGCTTTTCCAATGAATAGAACTAAGTAGATCAAGGCAGGAAAATTCAAATGTTTGCTCAAAAGTACTTCAACAAATGAGGTGAACAGAGCAATGCAAAGTGGAAAAAAGGGGAAACTGCTTGAGGAGAAGGACCACATCTTAATCACATTTATATGACCCATGTATCTTAGGCTAGATCTAGAAAAATGTTTATTGAACATTGAACATCGATTGCAACATAGTTACAATCAATCAGTTGGATTCTTCTGTTGCATGCTTTGATACTATTAGTGTATCTACTGATTACAAAAAGAAGACTTTGTCTCACTCCCTACCTCTCACCATCACCTCCCTTGCCGCCTCATGGCAATTTGAGGATAGGGTATTCTTTTTTTTTTTTTTTAATTATAAATTTTTTTTCTTTTTAAGACGGGGTTTCACCATGTTGGTCAGGATGGTCTTGAACTCCTGCCCTCAGGTGATCCGCCCACCTTGGCCTCCAAAGTGCTTGGATTACAGGCATGAGCCACCACGCCTGGCCAGGATATTCTTTTTTTTTTTTTTTTTTTTTTTTGAGACAGAATCTCACTTTTGTTACTGAGGCTGGAGTGCACAGTCTCGGCTCACTGCGACCTCGACCTTCCAGGTTCAAGTGATTCTCCTGCCTCAGCCTCCTCAGTAGCTGGGACTGTGGGCACACACCACCATGCCTGGCTAATTTTTTTTGTATTTTTGGTAGACACATGGTTTCACCATGTTGGCTAGGCTGATCTCGAACTCCTGACCTCAGGTGATCTACTCACCTTGGTCTCCCAAAGCACTGGGATTACAGGCATGAGCCACTGCATCCAACTGGTATAGGGTATTTTTTTCCCCCTAGATGGAGTATCTTTCTTGTCACTCAGGCTGCAGTGCAGTGGTGCAATCTCGGCTCACTGCAACCTCTGCCTCCCGGGTTCAAGCAATTCTCCTGCCTCAGCCTCCTGAGTAGCTGGGATTACAGGTGCATGCCACCACGCCCAGCTAATTTTTGTATTTTTAGTAGAGACAGGGTTTGACCATGTTGGTCAGGCTGGTCTCAAACTCCTGACCTTGTGATCCACCCGCCTCGGCCTCCCAAAGTGCTGGGATTGCAGGCGTGAGCCACTGTGCCCGGATGTTTGGGATCAGTGCCATGATCTCAGCTCACTGCAACCTCTGCCTTCTGGGCTCAAGCCATTCTCCCACCTCAGCCTCCCAAGTAGCTGGGACTGCAGGCGTGCACGACCACACCCAGCTAATTTTTTATTTTTTTAGAGACGGGGTCTTGTCATGTTGCCCAGGCTGGTCTTGAACGCCTATGCTCAAGCGATCTGCCCACCTCGGCCCCTCAAAGTGCTGGAATGACAGGTATGGGCCACCATGACTAGCAGGACTTTCTCATAGTTCTCTTTCACCAAACTTACCCTACCTAGCCGTAGGTATCCCTTCTCTCCGAGGGAAGCTGCTTATCTAGGGGCAGAGGGCAAGAGAAACTATGTGTCCTGAGGCGGGCCTTCTCCAAAGAGAGGGAAAGTCACTGAGCACTTGGGCTCACGTCCTTCCTATAACCTTGTAAATCACTTGTTCTCTGAGGAAAGGGGGACCCTGCAAAGACTGCAGAGAACTCCTCCTGAGGTATAAGAGCTTTCTCTTTGCTATGGTCTGAATATGGTTTGTCCTCACCAGAGCTCCTGTTTATAAATTTGATCCACAATGGGCTGCATTGGGAGGCGGTGTCTAGTAGGAGGTGCTTGGCTCTTGGGGGTGGATTCCTCATGAATGGCTCTGTGCTGTTCTCTGTGCAGTAAGTTTTTGCTCTCTTCAGACTGGTTTCGTTCTTGGGGGAATGAATTAGTCCTCACAAGAACAGGTTTTGTTTTGTTTTTTTCTTTTCTTTTCTTTTCTTTTTTTGAGACAGAGTTTCGCTCTTGTTACCCAGGCTGGAGTGCAATGGCACGATCTCGGCTCACCGCAACCTCCGCCTCCCAGGTTCAGGCAATTCTCCTGCCTCAACCTCCCGAGTAGCTGGGATTACAGGCACGCGCCAGCATGCCCAGCTAATGTTTTGTGTTTTTAGTAGAGACAAGGTTTCACTATGTTGACCAGGATGGTCTCGATCTCTTGACCTCGTGATCTACCCGCCTCGGCCTCCCAAAGTGCTGGGATTACAGGCGTGAGCCACCGCGCCCGGCCTAGAACAGGTTTTTATAAAGAAAGATAGACACAGTTCTCCTCCACTGCTGTGTGTTCTTAGGCATTAAATGGCCGAGAAAAACAGTTTCCTTATTGATAAAGTAGGGACCACATTAACAACGCATTTCCAGAGTGGATAGTCAAAATACTTACTGACCAATTCTGCAGGCCTAGCAACCAATCAGAACACAGTGCGGAGGGTACACCACACCCGATCATAAAGCTCACTGGCAGCCTCCCGGTTCATTTCCCCCACTCAGTCAATATTTGCAGTTGCCAGCCATGTGACGTCTCTCTACCGGGGCTCTTGTGTGTGTCAAATTCAGTGTTTGTGAAAGCAGATCATAACCTTCGTACAAAAGCAAGATGTTTTTAGTCATTATTTTCTGCAGTAAAAGGCACAGAGTAAAGGAAGTAGAAGTCTCTCATAACATGCCACCTGTTTCACTTTTGTCTACCCTATGGGGTGGCCTTGCCTGGGTTTAAGAGCTGACCTCCCCTTGAGCTATAGAATGAGCCTAAGGACCTGGAGAGCTGGGTCCAGACCAGCCAGGACACAGCTTAACCTCACAGCCTCAAACAATAGCGAGAGCTAGCACTGTCTTCAGTGTATCCTTGCAGAAGCCCCTGGCTGATAGAAGCACTTACTATGTAGGCCGGGCGCGGTGGCTCAAGCCTGTAATCCCAGCACTTTGGGAGGCCGAGGCGGGTGGATCACGAGGTCAAGAGATCGAGACCATCCTGGTCAATATGGTGAAACCCCGTCTCTACCAAAAATACAAAAAATTAGCTGGGCATGGTGGTGCGTGCCTGTAATCCCAGCTACTCAGGAGGCTGAGGCAGGAGAATTGCCTGAACCC
>NW_022437041.1:1436373-1441551 GCF_009761245.1 Sapajus apella | reverse complement strand
ATATATAGGTAAATAAATACCTGGAAGCTTTGACATGAATTTCATCCTAGGGATCTTTTTTTTTTTTGAGATGGAGCCTCGCTCTGTAGCCCAGGCTGGAGGGCAGTAGCGTGATCTCGGCTCACTACAGTCTCTGCCTCCCAAGTCCCGGTTCAAGCAGTTCTCCTACCTCAGCCTCCCAAGTAGCTGGGATTACAGGCACAAGCCACCATGCCCAGCTAATTTTTGTATTTTTTAGTAGTGACGGGGGTTTCACCATGTTGGCCAGTCTGGTCTTGAACTCCTGATCTCAGGTGATCTGCCTGCCTCAGCCTCCCAAAGTGCTGGGATTACAGGCGTAAGCCACCATGCCTGGGCTTTTTTTTTTTTTTTTGAGACAGAGTCTGTCGCCCAGGCTGGAGTGCAGTGGCATGATCTTGGCGCATTGCAACCTCCGCCTCCCCAGTTCAAGCAATTCTCCTGCCTCAACCTTCTGAGTAGCTAGAATTACAGGCGTGTGCCACCATGCCCAGCTAATTTTTGCATTTTTAGTAGAGACAGGGTTTCACCATGTTAGCCAGGCTGGTCTTGAACTCCTGACCTTGTGATCCACCTGCTTCAACCTCCCAAAGTTCTGGGATTGCAGGTGTGAGCCACCACGCCCGACCACATCTTTTTAAATCCTATGAATTGATTAAAATATGCATATTTACAAATTAGGCCTAGTAACACTATCTGTCATCTCCAATAACCTCCTGACTACTCTCCTACCTACTTACTGGCTTTTCTCCAAAACATTTGCACAAAACAACTTTTAGAAACTTCCAATGCTGGCCAGGGGTGGTGGGTCACAAGATCAGGTGATTGAGACCATCCTGGCTAACACGGTGAAACCTTGCCTCTACTAAAAATACAAAAAATTAGCCTGATGAGGTGGCGTGCACCTGTAGTCCCAGCTACTCAGGAGGCTGAGTCAGGAGAATCACTTGAACCCGGGAGGCAAAGGTCGCAGTGAGCCAAGATTGTGCTACCGCACTCCAGCCTCATGACAGAGCGAGACTCAGTTGCCCAGAAAATGACTTGTGGAGGCTAATATGAAATAAGAGTAAACATGGTGAATATGAACATGTGGTAAACATTATGCCCTTTTCTTTCTTTTTTTTTTTTTTTTTTGAGACAGAGTTTTGCTCTTGTCATCCAGGCTGGAGCGCAATGGCACGATCTTGGCTCACCGCAGCCTCCGCCTCCTGGGTTCAGGCAATTCTCCTGCCTCAGCCTCCTGAGTAGCTGGGATTACAGGCACGCGCCACCATGCCCAGCTAATTTTTTGTAGTTTTAGTAGAGACGGAGTTTCACCATGTTGACCAGAATGGTCTCGATCTCTTGACCTCAGGTGATCCACCCGCCTTGGCCTCCAAAGTGCTTGGATTACAGGCGTGAGCCACCAAGCCCGGCCGCTCCTTTCTTTCTTTTTTGTCTTTTTTCTTCCTGAGACAGAGTCTCACTGTGTAACACAGGCTGGAGTGTGGAAGTACAATCAGGGCTCACTGCAGCCTCAGCCTCCCCAGGCTCAGGTGATCCTCCCATCTCAGCCTCCCAAACAGCTGGGACTACAGGTGCATGCCACCCAGCCTGGCTAATTTTTTTTTCTTTTGTAGAGGCGGAGTTTCTCCATGTTGCCAAGGCTGCTCTCAAACTCCTAGGCTCAAGCAACCCTCCTGTCTTGGCCTCCCAAAGTGCGGCAATTACAGGGGTGAGCCACCGCACCCGTTCAAAACATTGTTTTCAAAAGTGAATGAATAGTCTTGACTTAAAAAAATATATACCGCCGGGCACGGTGGCTCAAGCCTGTAATCCCAGCACTATGGGAGGCCGAGGCGGGTGGATCATGAGGTCAAGAGATGGAGACCATCCTGGTCAACAAGATGAAACCCCGTCTCTACTAAAAATACAAAAATTAGCTGGGCATGGTGGCGTGTGCCTGTAGTCCCAGCTACTCGGGAGGCTGAGGCAGGAGAATTGCCTGAACCCAGGAGGCGGAGGTTGCGTGAGCCGAGATCACGCCATTGCACTCCAGCCTGGGTAACAAGAGCGAAACTCCATCTCAAAAAAAAAAAAAGAATATATATATATACCTATATCCTGGATTTATAGAGGAAATATTTGAGCTCGTGAAGTGTTAGGGAAAGTCCAGTACTGTATTGGCAGAGACAGGTCAGCCTTGCGTTTGAGAAACACCTCAAATGAACTTCAGTTGATCTAAATGAGGCACATAAGCAAATGTTAACAAAAGGCCAACTATAACCAAAAAGGTTAATAAATTGTATTTTATTATTTTTCACAGAAATATGCCAGAGAAATTTGAAAATGCCAAGAAAAGTAGAAATAGTGTTTAGGGCTCTGGTATGCTTTGGATTTGAATTGAAGTTTTTGACCTCAAGGCCAGGCATGGTGGCTCATGCCTGTAATCCCAGCACTTTGGGAGGCTGAGGCAGGCAGATCACCTGAGATCAGGAGTTCAAGACCAGCCTGACCAACATGGTGAAACCCCGTTTCTACTAAAACTACAAAATTGGCGGGGCGTGATGGTGCACTTCTATAATCCCAGCTACTGGAGAGGCTGATGGAGGAGAATTTCTTGAACCCAGGAGGCGGAGGTTGCAGTGAACCAAGATCATGCCATTGTGCTCTGGCCTGGGCAACAAGAGCAAAACTCCATCTCAAAAAAAAAAAAAAAGAAAAAAGAAACTTCTCAAAACTTGTGTTTTGTCAGGCTTGGTGGCTCATGCCTGTAATGCCAGCACTTTGGGAGGCTGAAGCAGGCCGATCACCTGAGGTCAGGAGTTTGAGACCAACCTGGCCAACAAGGTGAAACCCTGTCTCTGCTAAAAATACAAAAATTAGCTGGACATGGTAGCGGGTGCCTATAATCCCAGCTACTCCGGAGGCTGAGGCAGAATTGCCTGAACCGGGAGACAGAGGTTGCAGTGAGCTGAGATTGTGCCACTGCACTCCAGCCTGGGTGACAGAGTGAGACTCCGTGTCAAACAAACAAACAAACAGAAACCTGTGTTTTACTTTTTTTCTTCTTTTTTTGAGACGGAGTTTCACTCTTGTTACCCAGGCTGGAGTGCAATGGCGCGATCTCGGCTCACCGCAACCTCCGCCTCCTGGGTTCAGGCAATTCTCCTGCCTCAGCCTCCTGAGTAGCTGGGATTACAGGCACATGCCACCATGCCCAGCTGATTTTTTGTATTTTTAGTAGAGACGGGGTTTCACCATGTTGACCAGGATGGTCTCGATCTCTTGACCTCGTGATCCACCTGCCTCGGCCTCCCAAAGTGCTGGGACTACAGGCTTGAGCCACCGCGCCCGGCTCTTTTTTTTATTTTTAAAGATGGGGTTTCACCATATTGGTCAGGCTAGTCTCGAACTCCTGACCTCAGGTGATCCTCCCAAAGTGCTGGGATTACAGGCGTCAGCCACCGCGCCCAGCAGAAACCTTGTGTTTTAAAGAAAATGCTGGCCGGGCGCGGTGGCTCACGCCTGTAATCCCAGCACTTTGGGAGGCCGAGGCGGGTGGATCACGAGGTCAAGAGATCGAGACCATCCTGGTCAACATGGTGAAACCCCGTCTCTACTAAAAATACAAAAAATCAGCTGGGCATGGTGGCATGTGCCTGTAATCCCAGCTACTCAGGAGGCTGAGGCAGGAGAATTGCCTGAACCCAGGAGGCGGAGGTTGTGGTGAGCCGAGATCGCACCATTGCACTCCAGCCTGGGTAACAAAAGCGAAACTTTGTCCCAAAAAAAAAAAAAAAAAAAAAAGCTGATATCTGGAATAGAGCCTAATACACACACACACACACACACACACACACACACACACACACATACACACACACACGAGAAAAATAAAAATGTAGGGTACAGGTTAGGGGTTCATTTCTTTTATATGGAGGTTCTTTTCTTCAACCATAGTCCTGTGATTCAGGATTCATAAAATACAGCATTTACAATTTGGGCAAAATAACATCAGGTTCCTGCAGAGCTATAGAAAATGGCTTGTGGGGGCTAATATGAAATAAGGGTTGAAACAGTATGCAGCCTTTGTTCTATGCCAAGGGGCCGACAGTCTTTAAAAGGTTCACAAACCCCTGTTTATGACTCACTCCCTTCCGCCTCCACTTTCTCTCCAAGTTCTTCACAACACTAGAGCTTCTTATCCTAGTTGTTGAAATCCACTGCTTCCCACTATTCTCGAATCAAATGCCTTCTCTGTTTGTAGGGACCTTGAGAAAGATACACTAAGGCTTGATGAGCCAGGACATTCTCCGCCCAAAGTGTCCTAGTTCTAAGTGACTAATTCCTTGGTCGCCTTTGAAGTACCAGTCCCTTCTACTGGCCTTGTGTACCCCATCCTCCCCTGCTCTCAGCTACCTCAAAGCAAGCTTCCAAAGCTTCCAGCTTGTTGAAGGCGTGTTTTCTCCTCCAAACTATCAGGGCTTAAACAGAATTTGAAACTTGTTTTGATTGTTTCTAATCTGAATATATCCTCAAATCTAGCCAGTGTACTTACTCCATCCAGTTACATTTCATCCTAAGCCGCCAGCAGGGAGGCCGGGCCACCTCCCTCCCCTCCTTCTGCCTTGAACCCCTGATCCCAGTATCCCTGCTGGTCTTCCTACAGTCCAGGAAGGACGTGGACAGAGGGTGGTCAGACCTATATCCTACCTAGAGGGCTGAAGCCTGCTTCTGAACTGGATCCTGCCAACCTATTTTCTTGGAGGCAGAATTCCTTGTCACCCCTTCCAGTGCGGATATCTGAACAGCCCTACTTTCTCTGGCCTGTACATCCCCACTTATTCTCCAGGCACCCTTGCCTTCCCCCTTCCTCTTCTAGGCTTTCACTGAATTTGCAGTTCTCTGTTTGAGCATGAGGTCTGATTTTCAGCCCTAATCATGATCCCTTGCCTGAGTCTGCTTTGTCAGAGAGGCTGCAAGTTTCCTATTAACCCTTCCCTCATTCCCCTCCTGTCATTCTGGGTGGGTGTGGTAGCACACGCCAGTCAAGTTACTTCACGCACATGTACATACTCGTGTGTGTACACTCCTACACATGCAACCTTGCAGAGGAAGTATTCAGATTGCTTTTTACACATCTAGGGTATGCAGATTCCCTTTTTTTTTTTTTTTTTT
>NW_022437041.1:1422977-1436273 GCF_009761245.1 Sapajus apella | reverse complement strand
ACAAATGAGCCACTACACCTGGCTAATTTTGTATTTTTAGTAAAGTTGGGGTTTCTCCATGTTGGCCAGGCTGGTCTTGAACTCCTGACCTCAGGTGATCCACCCACCTTGGCCTCCCAAAGTGCTAGGATTACAGGTGTGAGGCACCTCGCCTGGCCTGAGACAGAGTTTTGCTCCTGCCCAGGCCGGAGTGCAATGGTGTGATCTCGGCTCACTGCAACCTTCGCCTCCCAGGTTCAAGAGATTTTCCTGTCTCATCCTCCTAAGGAGGTGGGATTACAGGCACCTGCCACCATGCCTGGCTAATTTTTTGTATTTTTAGTAGAGATGAGGTTTTACCATGTTGTCCAGGCTGACCTTGAACTCCTGATCTCAAGTGATCCACCTGCCTCAGCCTCCCAAAGTGCTGGGATTACAGGTGTGAGCCACAGTGCCCTGCCTGTGGATTCCTTTCTACTAACAGAAACTAACCCTGGTGTCCAGGGAATAACCATGGGGAATAGTAACAGCAATTTTATCCTCATCAGGAGAATGCTTCAGGGAGGGGTATAAAAAGCTGGAGAGCCAATGGCAGACTTGCCTTCCCCCATTGCAGAGCTCTCCCCAAGGCCAGGGCAGTGGCTCACGCCTATAATCCCAGCACTTTGGGAGGCCAAGGTGGGTGGATCACGAGGTCAATTGATCAAGACCGTCCTGGTTAACATGGTGAAACCCTGTCTCTACTAAAGATACAAAAATTAGCTGGACATTGTGGTGCACGCCTGTAGTCCCAGCTACTCGGGAGGCTGAGGCAGGAGAATTGCTTGAACCTGGGAGGCGGACGTTGTGGTGAGCCAAGATCACGCTGTTGCACTCCAGCCTGGGTAACAAGAGCAAAACTCCGTCTCAAAAAAAAAAGAGAGATTGTTCTAAACATTTTTTCTCATAGAACCAAGAGAAAAAAAAGGAAAGGAACCTACTCTTTGCCCTTTTTCTTTCTCATCTGGCTGCCTTCCCCATGAGCACCCACCTAGGCTCCCACACTTCTCCCTCTTCCCAGGGTAGTTCCTAGTAGTAATTCAAGTGGCTGGCTCCAGTGCCTTCAGCATTTACTATGTATCATTCCCAAATGCCCCCTTCTCGGGAAGAATCTTCCAGCAGACACTAAGGCTTATTAGACACTGAAATGAGTTATGGAAGAAGGTTTAGATTCTCACTCCCTGGAGATCTTTAAAAGCAAGGATGGATTCTCATCTGTCGGGGATGATTATGTGGGATATTCCTGGTAGGCCAGGGAATAGACCTGCTCATCACCAACAAATAATTTATTAAACTCCTGGGCATTTGTGATACTGTACTACCTTCCATATATATTAAAAGATAATTTTAAAAACCCAGCCCCTACTCTCAAGGAAGTATTTTTTACTAATGAAACAAAAGGTTTGTATAGTGTACAAATCATGCAATGAATGTCAACAGTGCTTTAAGTTCTCAAAGCATATAGTCTTATTTTCTTTCTCTTATACTCCTTAGTTTGGGTTGGGGGCTATGCAGAGCAAGATTTTCAGTGAACAAGGTTTTCTTGCTCATATTTTCTTGCTCAGGAGGTTGTGCATGATGGAAAATGTGAACAGATATCAGAAGAATGAAGTGGGGCAGAAAGCAAGAAGCAGCCTGTGTTCTGTCATGTGGAAGGCAAGAGGCTAATGGGCTTCACCTCAGAGGATCCTTCCCTTTTCACACCCTGGGATTCTAGTTCAGGCAGTAATGAAGGTCAAGGGGGATTATACAGAGGTGTGAAGAGTTCACCATGTTGGCCAGGCTGGTCTTGAACTCCTGACCTCAAGTGATCCGCCTGCCTCGGCCTCCCAAAGTGCTGAGATTACAGGAGTGAGCCACCATGCCTGGCGTTTTTTTTTTTTGAGACGGAGTCTTGCTCTGTCGCCAGGCTGGAGTGCAGTGGAGCAATCTCCGCTCACTGCAACCTCCACCTCCTGGGTTGAAGTGACTCTTCTGCCTCAGCCTCCCGAGTAGCTGGGACCACAGGCACATGCCACCACGCCCGGCTAATTTTTTTGGTATTTTTAGTAGAGATGGGGTTTCACCATGTTGGCCGGGATGGTCTTGATCTCCTGACCTCGTGATCTGTCCATCTTGGCCTCCCAAAGTGCTGGGATTACAGGCATGAGCCACCATGCTCGGCCATAAATTATTAAATATTTTTCCCATTGGAGCTATAAAATATTATTGGCCAGGGGTCTATTTGAGGTCAGATTTTTTTTTTTTTTTTTTTTGACATGGAGTTTTGCTCTTGTTGCCCAAGCTTGAGCGCAGTGGCGCGATCTCGGCTCACCGCCACCTCCGCCTCCCGGGTTAAAGCCATTCTCCTGCCTCAGCCTCTCAGGTAGCTGGGATTACAGGCACAGGCCACCACGCCCGGCTAACTTTGTATTTTTAGTAGAGATGGGATTTCTCCATGTTGGTCAGGCTGGTCTCGAACTCCTGACCTCAGGTGATCTGCCCACCTTAGCCTCCCAAAGTGCTGGGATTACAAGTGTGAGCCACCACACCCAGCTGAAGCCAGATTTTTGATAGACAAATACGGCTATATTATTTGAGGGACAAGAGGATTGTGTAAATGCTCTGTGGCTAAGTGTGCAAACATAGTTAGTACTTGATTACACTCCATCCGACTCCCTTTAGCAAAACACAGATGCTATGGTTCTGCTCTCTGTAGTCTTAGATATGTGACTTCAAGAATGCACAGGAGGGCCAGGCACAATGGCTCATGCCTGTAATCCCAGCACTTTGGGAGGCCAAGGCGGGTAGATCACCTGAGGTCGGGAGTTCGAGACCAGCCTGACCAACATGGAGAAACGGTCTCTACTAAAAATACAAAATTAGCTGGGTGTGGTGGTGCATGCCTGTAATTTCAGCTACTCAGGAGGCTGAGGCAGGAGAATTGCTTGAACCTGGGAGGTAGAGGTTTCGGTGAGCTGAGATCGTGCCATTGCACTCCAGCACGGTCAACAAGAGCAAAACTTTGTCTCAAAAAAAAAAAAAAAAAAAAAAAAGAATGTACAGAAGCTGTCAGTGGCAGCTCACACCTATTATAAATCCCAGCACTTTGGGAGGCCGAGGCAGGTGGATCACCTGCGGCTCAAGACCAGCCTGGCCAAAATGGTGAAACCCTAAAAATACAAAAATTAGCTGGGCGTGGTGGTGCATGCCTGAAATCTCAGCTACTTTGGAGGTTGAGGAGGGAGGATTGCTTGAACCTGGGAAGTGGAGGTTGCAGTGAGTCGAGAGAGCAGCACTGCACTTCAGCTTAGGTGAGAGAGCAAGACTCTATCTCAAAAAAAAAAATAATGTACTAGGCCAGGCACGGTGGCTCACACCTGTAATCCCAGTATTTAGAGAGGCCGAGATGGATGGATCACCTGAGGTCAGGAGTTTGCAGCCAGCCTGGCCAAAGTGGCGAAACTTCGTCTCTACTAAAAATACAAAATTAGCTGGGTGTGGTGGCGCACACCTGTAATCCCAACTACTCAGGAGGCTGAGGCAGGAGAATGGCTTGAACCCAGGAGGCGGAGGTTGCAGTGAGCTGAGATTGTGCCACTGCACTCTAGCCTGGGCACTAAGAGTGAAACACCGTCTCAAAAATTAATTAATTAAACTACTAGGCCAGGCAAAGTGACTCATGTGTGTAACTTCAGCATTTTGGAAGGCCAAAGCTGGAGAACTGCTTGAGCCCAGAAGTTTGACACCAGCTTAGGTAACTTAGGGAGACCCCTGTCGCAACAAAAAATTTTTAAAATTAGTTAGGTATGGTGACATACGCCTGTAGTTCCAGGTACTTACATGGGAGGATTGAGCCACTGTACTCCAGCCTGGGCAACAGGGAGACCCTGTCTTTTTTTTTTTTTTTTTTTGAGACGGAGTTTCGCTCTTGTTACCCAGGCTGGAGTGCAGTGGCGCGATCTCGGCTCACCGCAACCTCCGCCTCCTGGGTTCAGGCAATTCTCCTGCCTCAGCCTCCCAAGTAGCTGGGACTACAGGCACGTGCCACCATGCCCAGCTAATTTTTTGTATTTTTAGTAGAGATGGGGTTTCACCATGTTGACCAGGATGGTCTCGATCTCTTGACCTCGTGATCCACCCGCCTCGGCCTCCCAAAGTGCTAGGATTACAGGCGTGAGCCACCACGCCCGGCCCCGACCCTGTCTCAAAAACAAAACAAAACAAAACAAAAACCAAAAAACATTTTAAGCTTCTATTTTTTTTTTTTTTCTTTAAAGATGGGGTTTCTCCATGATGGCCAGGCTGGTCTTGAACTCCTGACCTCAGGTGATCCACCCACCTCAGCCTCCCAAAGTGCTAGGATTACAGGCGTGAGCCACCGCGCCCGGCCATTTTAAGCTTCTAAACACATCATACATCTAAGTTATTTTTAATATTTAAAAGTTGATTTTTTTTTTTTTTTTTTTTTTTGGAGACAAAGTCTCATTCTTGTCCCCCAGGCTGGAGTACAACGGTGCAATCTCGGCTCACTGCAACCTTCGCCTCCCGGCTTCAAGCGATTCTTCTGCCTCAGCATCCCGGGTAGCTGGGATTACAGGTGCCTGCCGCCACATCCAGCTAATTTTTTTTTTTTTTTTGGGACGGGGTCTTGCTCTGTCTCCAGGATGGAGTGCAGTGGTGCTATCTTGGCTCACTGCAACCTCCACCTCCTGGGTTGAAGCGATTCTTCCGCCCCAGCCTCCTGAGTAGCTGGGACCACAGGCGCGTGCCACCACGCCCGGCTAATCTTTGTATTTTTAGTAGAGATGGGGTTTCACCGTATTGGCCAGGGTGGTCTTGAACTCCTGACCTCAGGTGATCTATCCACCTCAGCCTCCCAAAGTGCTGGGATTACAGGCCTGAGCCATCGTGCCTGGCCGAGTTGATCTACTTTTAAAAATATGTAACTTGTCTTAGGATGGTAAGGTACAATATTGTTTTAACCCATCCAGTCATTAAACAGTTGTGTTTCAAGTGATGATTTTCCAGAGTTCCTGACAGTTCAGGCGATTTTAAATATAGAAGGACTGATATGGGTAAGCCCTTCATTCAATTAATTGACTCTCCTATGAAGTTTAGCAGGTATTCTCAATTTCAAGGATGAAACCAATTTTATTCCTTTGCAGTCAGCTGTCAATAGTTGCCCATTTTAAGGGATAAATACATACAGATAAACTATTGGTGCTCTTGAGTATACATGAGAGAATCAGAAGAGAGCGAATTTCCCTTTCTGCCTTACCAGGACCCTGAGACCAAGCAGATTGAATAATGCAAGAGGAATGAGGCTGGAGCTCTGATTTCCTCACGAGCTGAGTCTTTGAGCAATTTACTTAACCAGTCTACACATTTAATCTTTTTGTTTGTTAACTGAAGGTAGTATCTTCCTTGCAGAGTATTTGTAAATATTATATAAATTATAGATCATTGTTTTTCACAGTAGATGTTCAATAAATGGTGACTGGGTACCTGGGAGCTTAATTCATTTTCCTCCCTCCACAGACTATAAATTCTCTGTGAGAATTACAGCCCCTGGTAGTAGTGATCAATAAATACTTGTTGAGTTGAAAATGTCAGCTTTTCTTTAGTTTTGCTCTTGTTGCCCAGGCTGGAGTGCAATGGCGTGATCTCAGTTCACCGCAACCTCCACCTCCCAGGTTCAAGCGATTCTCCTGCCTCAGCCTCCTGAGTAGCTGGGATTACAGGCGCCTGCCACACCTGGCTAATGTTTATATTTTTAGTAGAGATGGAGTTTCACCATGTTGGCCAGGCTGGTCTCGAACTCCTGACCTCGGGTGACCTGCCTGCCTTGGCCTCCCAATGTGCTGGAATTACAGGCATGAGCCACCGCGCCCGGCACCTTCAGCTTCTTAAAATCTAATTTCCTGCTGTCGGAAAGCACATGTGACATCACTGGCTATCACAAAATCTAAGGTGACCTGGACACTTTCTTCTCAGACCCCATATCCATTTTACAACGAGTTTCTCTTTTTCTGGTGAGAATTACATTCAAAGTAGCGGTTATCACGGTTGTTTCTTCTACTCTGTAAAAGATAAAATTATCAGAAAAAGAAGTTACTAATTTATCAGAGGCTTTGCTTTTTACCACTGGAAACCTCCAACAGACACCCCGATGGCTGAAGCCCCATTTATTTATTTATTTTATTTCATTTTTGTTTGAGAGAGGGTCTCACTCTGTCATCCAGGCTGGAGTACAGTGGTGCAATCATGGCTCACTGCAGCCTCGACCTCCTGGGTTCAGGTGATCCTCCCAGCTCAGCTCTAAGTAGTTGGGACTACAGACTCACACTACCACTTTTGGGTAGTTTTTGCTTTTTGTTTTTTGAGACAGAGTCTTGCTTTGTCGCCAGGTGCCAGGCTGAAGTGCAGTGGCACGATCTCGGCTCACCGCAACCTCCACCTCCTGGGTTCAAGCAATTCTCCTGCCTCAGCCTCCTGAGTAGCTGGGACTGCAGGTGTGTGCCACCACGCCCAGCTAATTTTTGTATTTTTAGTAGAGACGGGGTTTCACCATGTTGCCCAGGATGGTCTTGATGTCTTGACCTCGTGATCCACATGCCTCGGCCTCCCAACGTGCTGGGATTACAGGCCTGAGCCTCCATACCCAGCTTCAGGCATGTGTATTTCTAAAGATGAGTGATCTGTTCTTGTCTTAGGCCTGGGCTTACTCCAGTTTTCCTTTATTCAGCTAGAAGTGTTTTCATGTGAAAGTAAAGGAAAAACCAACTTTATTTTATTTCATTTTTGATATGGATTCTTGCTCTGTCGCCCAGGCTAGAGTGCAGTGGCGCGATCTCGGTTCGCTGTAACATCCGCCTCTCAGGTTCAAGAGATTCTCCTGTCTCAGCCTCCCAAGTAGCTGGGGTTACAGGTGCCCGCTGCCATGCCTGGCTAATTTTTTGTGTTTTAGTAGAGATGGGGGTTCACCATGTTGCTCAGGCTGGTCTTGAACTCCTAAGCTCAGGCAATCTACCCGCCTTGGCCTCCCAAAGTGCTAGGATTATAGGCATGAGCCACCGCACCCAGCCGGAAAACCAATTTCTTTCTTTTTTTTTTTTTTGAGACGGAGTTTCACTCTTGTTACCCAGGCTGGAGTGCAATGGTGCGATCTCGGCTCACCGCAACCTCCGCCTCCTGGGTTCAGGCAATTCTCCTGCCTCAGCATACTGAGTAGCTGGGATTACAGGCACACGCCACAATGCCCAGCTGAATTTTTGTATTTTTAGTAGAGACGGGGTTTCACCGTGTTGACCAGGATGGTCTCGATCTCTTGACCTCGTGATCCACCCGCCTCGGCCTCCCAAAGTCCTGGGATTACAGGCATGAGCCACCGCCAATTTCTTAAAGGGCTTTAAAAAACAGAGTTGTTTTGCTGTTGCTCTTCTTCCTCCTCCACTTCCTCCTACTCCTCCTTCTTCCAGCAATCTATAGTCACAATTTTTAGGTAATGTCTTTCTTGACTCTTCCTTTGTACTATTGCCTTTAATCTTATGTGGTTGCTGTGATTAGAAAGGCACTATACATATCTTCAACCCAGGAATAAAGCATAGAGTGCTCTTGACATCACTGTTTTTTGTTTTTTTTTTTTTTGAGACAGAGTCTCTGTCTGTTGGCCAGGCTGGAGTGCAGAGGCACAATCTCGGCTCACTGCAACTTCTGCCTGCTGGGTTCAAGAGATTCTCCTGCCTCTGCCTCCCTAGTAGCTGGGATCACAGGTGTGCACCATCATGCCGGGCTATTTTGTATTTTTAGTAGACACGGGTTTTCACCATGTTGACCAGGATGGTCTTGAACACCTGACCTCAAGAGATCCACCCACCTCTGCCTCCCAAAGTGCTGGGATTATAGGCATGAGCCACCACACCTGGCCCACATCACTCTTTTACACCAAGAAAACACAAGCATTCCCAGAAGCCTCCTGGAAATCTCCACTTACCTCTAATTGACCAATATGTGTCACATGGACATGCCAGTAGCAAGGGTATCTGGGAAAGTGAGTATTTAGCTATCTCAGACTTGATAGTGAAAACGGCAAGCGAATTTGAAATGAGTGTTGGATCAGTCATTCAATAGCATCAACTACAACTTTCAAATACAGTCATCGCATGGATACACCAGGGGTCTGGCTCTCGATATATGTGGGTTTTACATCTCGGGAATACTGTATTTTTTATTGGTGCTTGACTGAAAAAAATACATATAAGTGAACTTGTGTTGTTCAAGGGTCCATCGTATAAACTGGCAGAGACTTGACAACAGAATCTGGCCGGGTGCAATGGCTCACGCCTGTAATCCTAGCACTTTGGAAGACTGAGATGGGTGGATCACTTGAGGCCAGGAGTTCAAGACCAGCCTAGCCAACATAGTGATAACCTGTCTCTACTAAAAATACAAAAATTAGCTGGGCGTGGTGGCACACACCTTCAGTCCCAGCTACTCAGGAGGCTGAGGCAGGAGAATTGCTTGAACCCGGGAGGTGGAGGCTAGACGGAGCCAAGATGGTGCACTGTACCCCAGTTTGGGTGACAGAGCAAGACTCTGTCTCGAAAAAATTAAAAAAATTTAAAAAGATGGTGAAATCTGATACTCACTGCCATAAGCTTTGCTAAGCCACGTTTGCCAAACTTGCCAGATTAAAAGAATCACTTAGAATATATATTAAATAAAAACATAAATTTCTCAGATTTTTCTCAGGCAAGTCTGATTCTCAGGGGAGTCTAAGAGGTAGACACAGGAGTTTGTTCCCTAAAAACACACCACTGGATTTTTCTTATCAACCAAATCTGAGAATTGGTCTAAAGGATGTCTCTGATTAGCCCTGCCCCGGTAATAAATATTCAGCTCCTTAAGATGCTGTTAATACTATTATCATTATTTTTTAAAGACAGGGTTTCACCATGTTGGTCAGGCTGGTCTTGATCTCCCGACCTCAGGTGATCCGCCCGCCTTGGCCTCCAAAGGGCTTGGATTACAGGCGTGAGCCACCACGCCCAGCCTGTTATAATTATTTTTATATTTGACACAGAATCGCGCTCTGTCACGCAGGCTGGAGTGCAGTGGCACAATTTTGGCTCATTGCAACCTTTGCATCCCGGGTTCAAGCGATTCTCATGCCTCAGCCTCCTGAGTAGCTGGGATTACAGGCACATGCCACCATGCCCGCCTAATTTTTGTATTTTTAGTGGAGACAGGGTTTCGCTGTGTTGGCCAGGCTGGTCTCGAACTCCTGACCTCAGTGATTCGTAGGACGCTATTATGAACAGAGCTGTATTAACACATTCTTTTCCTTCAGATGTTGCTCCACCAATTCCCTGTCTACATCCTCATGTTCTTTCTCTTAAGCATTCCTCTCACAATGTTGCTATCAAAATATCCTACTCCAGATAAATCCCTCTGTCTACTTTTCTCCTGACTCTATGATTTCCTTAAAAAGACCTGTTCATCTCTTATAAATCTGTCCCAATTCAGCTTTGACCCCCAGTCTCTCCCTTTACTTTCCTAATCATCAAATTTCTTTTCTTTTCTTTTCTTTTTTTAAAAAAGATGGGGTTTCACCATATGGCCAGGCTGCTCTTGAACTCCTGACCCCAGGTGATCCACCCACCTCGGCCTCCCAAAGTGCTGGGATTACAGGTGTGAGCCACCACACCCAGCCACCATCAATTTCTAATACTAGTCATTGTATTTTTTGTTTCCAAGTTTTACTTTATGACTTCAGATACATCAATTCAATTCTTATAAAATGTTATCATCCTGCTACAGCAATCATATGATCTCACTGAACATTTACAGGAAAAACTCTCAAGCTCCTATGTTACACGTGACCACATCGATTCTATACCATCCTGTTTGGAAGAAGGAAGTGTTGTGTCGTGAATAGTACACAGAGACATGCCACAGACAGTACGAGGCTTGAACAGGATGGGTTGTCGTGCTGAAGGGGCTTAGGCAAGGCACAGAGTACAAAGAAAATGTTTTCTGCCGGGCGCGGTGGCTCAAGCCTGTAATCCCAGCACTTTGGGAGGCCGAGGCGGGTGGATCACGAGGTCAAGAGATCGAGACCATCCTGGTCAACACGGCGAAACCCCGCCTCTACTAAAAATACAAAAAATTAGCTGGGCATGGTGGCGCGTGCCTGTAATCCCAGCTACTCAGGAGGCTGAGGCAGGAGAATTGCCTGAACCCAGGAGGTGGAGGTTGCGGTGAGCCGAGATCGCGTCATTGCAGTCCAGCCTGGGTAACAAGAGCGAAACTCCGTCCTAAAAAAAAAAAAAAAAAAAAAAGAAAATGTTTTCTGAATGTTGAGAAGACGATTGAGTTTGACCGGGTGCTGTGGCTCACGCCTGTAATCCTAGCACTTTGGGAGGCCGAGGCGGGTGGATCAACCTGAGGTCAGGAGTTCAAGACCAGCCTGGCCATCATGGTGAAAGCCCATCTTTATTTAAAAAAAAAAAAAAAAAGAAGATTGAGTTTGGAAGCTAACAACAACAGCAACGAAAGAGAGAGAGAGAAATAATTCCATAAAGATGAAGATGGTATTATAGTATTTTTCTTCCCTGCATTTACCTTCTTCTTTGTGGTTGTTGTTATAATTTTCCTGCTTTAGGGTCATAATAGGTCTCTACTAAATATCTGTCTCATCTATTCCATCTGTAGGTTTAGCTTTCTCTCCCTTCCTTCCCCCATTCTCCAGCTCTCTTTAACCAGCAGTTTTCTTTATACATATTTAATATTTATATTGTAGTCAAACAGAGCTACTCTTATTGATTTGTTAATACGCCAAGTGGGCCAGATACTGTCCATAGGCATCTGGCGCATTTTACACTATGCTATTCTATCTCCCCTGTTTTGCCGGGGCTGGAAACATGGGAAAGATTTCTCTCTCTCTCTTTTTTTTTTTTTCTACTTTTTTATTTTTAAAAAGCAAAAAGACCCCGTCTCGCTATGTTGTCCAGGCTGGAGTGCAGTGGCTATTCACAGACGCGATCCCACCACTGATCAGCACGGGAGTTTTGATCTGCTCCGTTTCCGACCTGGGCTGGCTCACCCCTCCTTAGGCAACCTGGTGGTCCCCCGCTCCAGGAGGTCATTATATTGATGCCGAACTTAGTGTGGACGCCCGATCGGCATAGCGCACTACAGCCCAGAACTCCTGGGCTCAAGTGATCCTCCAGCCTCAGCCTCCCTAATACCTGGGACCACAGGCACGCACCACCGCGCCCGGCAAGATTTCTCATATTCCCTTGCCAGCACAGTTTCAGACACAGTCTGACTTCTGTCAATCAGATACACTGGTGAGAGACTTGGAAGCCAGAGGGAGATGGCAGCCACCATTGGCTTTTTCCTTTGTTGCTGGTGATGGGCAGCCCCTGAAGTCAGCAGGGTCTCCAGCAGCCTCCAGCCTCCAAGCAAATGGACCCAGTGCTAAGATCCTTAGCTTTCAGAGAGGGGAGAGAGACGGTCAAGGGGACTTTTGCTTGATCTCTGTTGTTCCCAATTTCTGAAATGTGAATGTGTTCGTATATTCTGTATGTACTTTGTAATAAATTTAAATTAATTTCTACTTTTTTTTTTTTTTTAAGACAAAATCTCTGTCTGTCACCCAGGCTGGAGTTCGGTGGCGCAAGCTTGACTCATTGCAACCTCCGTGTCTCCAGGGTTCAAGTGATTTTCCTGTCTGAGCCTCCAGAGTAGCTGGGATTACAGGCGTTCACCACCACGCCCCGCTAATTTTTGTATTTTGAGTAGAGATGGGATTTCACCATATTGGTCAGGCTGGTCTTGAACCCCGCCTCAGCCTCCCAAAGTGCTGGGATTACAGGCATGAGCCACTGTGCCTGGCCAAATTTCTACCTTTTAAGGAAAAGTGGGAGGATACTTTTTTGAAACCCCTCAAAGACCTTCAGGGCGCGGTGGCTCACGCCTGTAATCCCAGCACTTTGGGAAGCCGAGGCAAGCAGATCATGAGGTCAGGAGTTTGAGAACAGCCTGGCCAACATGGTGAAACCCCATCTCTACTAAAAATACAAAAATTAGATGGGCCTGTGGCATGTGCCTGTAGTCCCAGCTACTCTGGAGGCTGAGGCAGGAGAATTGCTTGAACCCGGGAGGTGGGGGTTGCAGTGAGCCGAGATTGTGCCACTGCACTCCAGCCTGGGCAACAAAAGAGAAACTGTCTCAGAAAAAAAAAGGTTGTCAAAGACCTAAATATCTTGATATATACCTGTGAATGTATTTTTAAATCTAATTATCTGGAAAATCCTATTTTCCATTTTAGGTGTGTCGAGTAGAATCATCACTAAAATATAATTTTTAAATGTTTCCGAGTATATCCATATGAAGAATCCAGTGTCCCTCTTTAATTTCCCCATTCAGATCAATATCTATTAAAGTAACACATCTGAAATTTCTATAGTATTTAATATAATACCAAATGAGAAAAACAGAAAAGAAACATTAATATGATTTAAAAAGCACTTAATGATCTAATATGATTATCTCTTAAGCCCCAATTATAATTTATTATTATCCTTACCAAAAAGCCAACTGTCTTGAGTCATAGATAAAAGCGTTGTCATTAAAAAAAGAAAAAAGCCCCGGCACGGTGGCTCACGCCTGTAATCCCAGCACTTTGGGAGGCCGAGGTGGGCAGATCACCTGAGGTTGGGAGTTCAAGACCAGCCTGACCAACATGGAGAAACCCCATCTTTACTAAAAATACAAAATTAGATGTGGTGGCACATGCCTGTAATCCCAGCTACGCTGGAGGCTGAGGCAGAATTGCTGGAACCCAGGAGGCAGAGGTTGTGGTGGGCTGAGATCGCATCATTGCACACCAGCCTAAGCAACAAGAGCAAGACCCTGTCTCAGAAAAAAAAAGAAAAAGAAGGCCGGGTGTGGTGGCTCACGCCTGTAATCCAAGCACTTTGGAGGCCAAGGCTGGCGGATCACCTGAGGTCGGAGTTCAAGACCAGCCTGACCAACATGGTGAAACCCCGTCTTTAATTTAAAAAATAATAAATAAAAAAAAAAGAAAAAAAAATTTGATAGTCAACTACCTATTTGCTATTTTGAAACACCTTAGGCTGAGTACGGTGTCTTATGACTCTAAGCCCAGCACTTTGGAAGACCAGGCAGGCGGATCACTTGAGGTTGAGAGTTCGAGACCAGCATAGACAACATGGTAAAACCCCATCTTTACAAAAATACAAAAAAAAAAAAAAAAATAGCTGGGATTAG
>NW_022437041.1:1392023-1407977 GCF_009761245.1 Sapajus apella | reverse complement strand
TTTTTTTTTTTTTTTTGAGACGGAGTCTCACTCTGTTGCCAGGCTGGATGCAGCGGCGTGATCTCAACTCATTGCAACCTCTGCCTCCTGGGTTCAAACGATTCTCCTGCCTCAGCCTCCCGAGCAGCTGCGATTTCAGGTGCACACCACCACACCTAGCTATTTTTTGTATTTTTAGTAGAGACAGGTAATATTTCCCATTGCCTAACATTTTTATAGGGCCAATGCTCTTTCATATTGTTGGTAGTTATAGACAAAAATGAAGCCTGATGGCCGGACGCAGTGGCTCAGTCCTATAATCTTAGCACTTTGGAAGGCTGAGGTGGGCAGATCCCTTGAGGTCAGTTCCAGACCAGTCTGGCCAATATGGAGAAACCCTGTCTCTACTAAAAATACAAAAATTAGCCGGGAGTGGTGACACATGCCTGTAATCCCAGCTACTCAGGAGGCTGAGGCAGAATTGCTTGAATCCGAGAGGTGGAGGTTGCGGTGAGCTGAGATCCTGCCATTGCACTAAAACCTGGGCAACAAGAGCGAGACAGCGAAACTCCATCACAAAAAAAAGGCTGGGGGCTGGGGTTGGTGGCTCAGGCCTGTAATCCCAACACTTTGGGAGGCTGAGGCAGGTGGATCACGAGGTCAGGAGGCCTGGCCAATATTGTGAAACGCTGTCTCTACTAAAAGTAAAAAAAATAGCCAGATGTGGTGGCAGGTGCCTAGAATCCCTGCTAATCTCAGCTACTCAGGAGGCTGAGGCAGAACATTCTCAAACCCGGGAGGTGGAGGCTGTAGTGAGCCGAGATCGTGCCACTGCACTCCAGGCTGGGCAACAGAGCGAGACTCCGTCTCAAAAAAAAGAAAAAGAAAAAATTTTAAGCAGGGGAAGTGATTTGATCGTTTTCATTTTAGAAAGAACTTTTTGGCACACAGATTTGAGGGGTTCACAGTGGAAGCAGGTAGACGAGTTAAGAGGCCAATGCAGCTCTCTTCCCGCCGCCCAAGATGCCAAAAGGAAAGAAGGCCAAGGGGAAGAAGGTGGCTCCGGCCCCTGCTGTCGTGAAGAAGCAGGAGGCCAAGAAAGTGGTGAATCCCCTGTTTGAGAAAAGGCCTAAGAATTTTGGCATTGGACAGGACATCCAGCCCAAAAGAGACCTCATCGGCGTTGTGAAATGGCCCCGCTGTTATCAGGTTGCGGCGGCAGAGAGCCATCCTCTGTAAGCAGCTGAAAGTGCCTCTTGCAATTAACCAGTTCACCCAGGCCCTGGACTGCCAAACGCTACTCAGCTGCTTAAGCTGGCCCACAAGTATAGACCAGAGACAAAGCAAGAGAAGCAGCAGAGGTTGTTGGCCTGGGCCGAGAAGAAAGCGGCTGGCAAAGGGGACATCCCCACTGAGACCACCTGTCCTTCGAGCAGGAGTCAACACCGTCACCACCTTGGTGGAGAGCAAGAAAGCTCAGCTGGTGGTGACTGCACACGACGTGGATCCCATTTTGCTCGTTGTCTTCGTGCCTGCCCCGTGTCGTAAAATGGGGGTCCCTTACTGCATTATCAAGGGGAAGGCAAGACTGGGATGTCTAGCCCACAGGAAGACCTGCACCACTGTCGCCTTCACACAGGGTAACTCGGAAGACAAAGGCGCTTTGGCTAAGCTGGTGGAAGCAACCAGGACCAATTACAATGACAGATAGGATGAGATCTGCCGTCACTGGGGAGGCAATGTCCTGGGTCCCAGGTCTGTGGCTCGCATCGCCAAGTTCCGAAAGGCAAAGGCTAAAGAACTTGCTATGAAACTGGGTTAAATGTACACTGTTGAGTTTTCTGTACATAAAAATAATTAAAACAATACAAATTTTCCTTAAAAAAAAAAAAAAGAGGCCCATGCAATCGTCCATATATACTTACATTTATGCAGCTGGCCACCAAAAGTACGTGTGAAGTTGTCCTCATCAATCCCTCTTGAAACTCGAGATACAATAAGAAACGTTCCATACTGACTTGTATCTTGCTTGTTTCAGCATGGATGGCTCATCTCTCCTTGGAAGAGGACACCTTTAGGACTCCAAATATAACTTGTAAGAAGGCATTTTGCAGGTGTATCTTCTTTTTCCATTGTAATTTAAGATTGGCAACATGGAAGCAGCAGGTCTTATAGAGGGCATCCAGATAACTGGATAATAAAAAATTGAAAGGTTATATAAATAGATCATTGAATATAATAAATATTTATAGTACCCATGAGTGAAAGGAAAAAGCACATGAAGAACCATCAGTGAAATGAGAGGTGATTCTAGAGTTTTTTCTTTGGGGATAAGGATGCTATTTTTCAGAAGGGAGGCTGGGTTCTGGCAATGTAATTTGGAGTATTTTTCTTTTTCAAACTCATGTAACAAGTAGTTCAAGAATGTTATTATCTATCTATCTATCTATCTATCTATCTTTCTTTCTTTCTTTTTTTCTTTTTTTGAGATGAGTCTCACTTTGTCACCCAGGCTGGAGTGCAGTGGGATGATCTCGGCTCAGTGCAACCTCCACCTCCCAGGTTCAAGCGACTCTTCTGCCTCAGCCTCCTGAGTAACTGGTACTACAGGTGCCTACCATCTTTTTTGTATTTTTAGTAGAGACGGGGTTTCACCACGTTGGCCAGGCTGGTCTCGAACTCCAGATCTCGTGATCCACCTGCTTTGGCCTCCCAAAGTGCTAGGATTACAGGTGTAAGCCATAGCACCTGGCCCAAGAATATTATTTTAGGACAGGTATGAGGTGGCCTCTCAATCAGAGATAATTGTTCCTGCGTTATTGACCATTCATCCCTAAGGTGGTATTGACCTTAGTCAAGTTTTTTTTTGTTGAGACAGAGTCTTGCTCTGTCATCCAGGCTGGGGTGCAGTGGCTCTATCTCGGCTCACTGCAACCTCCTGGGTTCAAGTGATTCTCCTGCTTCAGCCTCCCAAATTGAGTAGCTGGGATTACAGGCATGTGCCACCACACCCAGCTAATTTTTGTGTCTTTAGTAGAGACCGGGTTTCGCCGTGTTGGCCAGGCTGGTCTCGAACTCCTGACCACAGGTAATCCACCCACCTCAGCCTTCCAGAGTGCTGGGATTACAGGTGTGAGCCACAGCACCTGACCTACCTTAGTAAGGTTGATAATAGCTAACTAGCCCGCAGGAAGGAGACATGGAGAAGTGAAGATCAAACATACTTCCTTTAATAACACACTCCACAAGTTGTACATGATGCTCTGCTCACACCTCATTAGCCAGCTCTTAGTCACATAGCCAAGAGAGACCGGAACATCTAGTCTGTTACTGGAAGAGTGGAAAACATATGTTGGAGCTGGGCTGGGCACAGTGGCTCACGTCCATAATCCCAGCACTTTTGGAGGACAAGGCAGGAAAATCCCTTGAGCCCATGAGTTCGAGCCTAGCCTGGGCAACATAGGGAGCCCTCATTTACATTTAAAAATTTGATGAATGTGGGGGCTTATGCCTGTAGTTCTAGCTGCTCAGGAGGCTGAGGCTGGAGGATTGCTTCAGCCCAGGAGCTTGAGGCTGAAGTGAGCACTGATTGTGCTATTGCACTCCAGCCTAAGTGATAGATCGAGCCCTTGTCAAACACACACACACACACACACACACACACACACACACACACACACACGTGTGCACGCGCTCGGAAGAAAAGGCCGGGAGCTGTGGCTCACGCTTGTAATCCCAACACTTTGGGAGGCTCAGGTGGGTGGATTACCTGAGGTCAGGAGTTTGAGACCAGCCTGGCCAACATGGTGAAACCCTGCCTCTACTAAAACAAAAATCAGCTGGGCATGGTGGAACATGCCTGTAATCCCAGCTACTTAGGAGGCTGAGGCAGGAGAGTCACTTGAACCCAGGAGCTGGAAGTTGCAGTGAACCAAGATGGCACCACAGCATTCCAGCCTGGTCGACACAGTAAGACTCCATCTCCAAAAAATAAAATAAAATAAAAAAATAAAAAAAAATAATAAAACAAAGAAAGAAAAGGAAAAGAAATTAGTTATTGGGAACAGACAGCATTCTCACCATGGAGCTATAGGTTAAATGAGGCTATATTTATGGAGCTTAATGCCTATTGAGAAAAAAGACATTAAACAAATAATTATACAAATTATAGCTGCATATACAGTTACTGTAATTATAAGCACAGGTGCTATTAGGGTCACTAACAAAGAAGTCGAACCTAATCTGCTGGAATGATGGGAATGGGAGTGAGGGTCCGTGGAATACTTTTCTGCGGAAATAATATCAAGACTAAGACCTGAAGGAAGATGAAGAATGAGCCAGGAGAAGGGCATCTTTTGCAGAGGGAATCAGAAGGGACTATGGTACATTCTAGAGACTCAGAAAGAAAGGGTGGAGAAGGAAGGGCTCCCGTGTGACCAGAAGTTGCTGGTAGGAAAAAAAGAGTGACTGGAGCTGAGTGTGGAAAATAAATTCCCTGAGGAGTTAACGATGCAGTTTGCCTGACAAAAAGATCATCCACCTGCAAAGCAGAGAATTATGGGCGGACACAAGACCGGAAGCAGAGTGATCAGGTGGCAGCAAACCACGTGGGGATGGGAAGATCTTGTACGTCTGAAAAGATCTTTATTCTGTCATCGTAAGTAAATGCTGCTCAGACTTGATTCAAAATATGAGACTTCAGCCAGGTACAGTGGGCACGCCTGCAGTCCCAGCTACTCGGAAGGATCACTTGAGCCCAGGAGTTTGAGGCCAGTCTGAGCAACACAGCAAGACTTTCTCTAAAAATAAAAAAGAAAAGAAGAAAATTAGACTTCAAATCGTGAGACGTTTGGTCTCAGAATACTGAAGGCATTGCTTAACTATCTTCTTCTTCTTTTTTTTGAGACAGAGTTTTGCTCGTGTTGCCAGGCTGGAGTGTAGTGGCGCAATCTGGCCTCACTGCAACCTCTGCCCCCTGGATTCAAGTGATTCTCCTGCCTCAGCCTGCCAAGTAGCTGAGATTACAGGCGTGCACCACCTCGCCCAGCTAATTTTTGTATTTTTAGTAGAGACGGGTTTCACCACATTGGCCAGGGTGGTCTTGAACTCCTGACCTCAGGTGATCCACCCACTTCAGCTTCTGAAAGCGCTGGGATTACAGGTGTGAGCCACCATGCCTGGCCTGCTTAACTAACTTCTAATAATCAATGTTGCCAATGTAAATCTGATTCCAGTCAAATCCTTGTTCCTTTGTAGACTGTGTCTAGAATTTTCTGTCTTTTCTGAGAATCTTGAAATTCAACCAGCATTTCTGTTGGTTAAAAAAAATTTTTTTGGCCGGGCGCGGTGGCTCAAGCCTGTAATCCCAGCACTGTGGGAGGCCGAGGCGCGTGGATCATGAGGTCAAGAGATCGAGACCATCCTGGTCAACATGGTGAAACCCCGTCTTTACTAAAAACACAAAAAATTAGCTGGGCATGGTGGCGCGTGCCTGTAATCCCAGCTACTCAGGAGGCTGAGGCAGGAGAATTGCCTGAACCCGGGAGGCGGAGGTTGCGGTGAGCCGAGATCGCGCCATTGCCTCCAGCCTGGGTAACAAGAGCGAAACTCCGTCTCAAAAAAAAAAAAAAAATTTTTTTTTGGCTGGGCGCAGTGGCTCACGCCTGTAATCCCAGCACTCTGGAAGACTGAGGTGGGCAGATCACCTGAGGTCAAGAGTCTGAGACCAGCCTGAGCAAATGGAGAAACCCCATCTCTACTAAAAATACAAAAAATTAGCTGGGCATGGTGGTGCATGCCTGTAATCCCAGCTACTTGGGAGGCTGAGGCAGGAGAATGGCTTGAACCCGGGAGACAGAGGTTGTGGTCAGCCAAGATGGTGCCATTGCACTCCAGACTGAGCAACGGAAAAAGACTCCATCTCAAAAAAAAAAAAAAAAAAATTATTTTTTAAATTTGTTCTGCTTGGTCTGCAGCCAGTGGTACTTGGAGTGTGAGGCTCCTTGACTTTCTTCAACTCTGGGAAATTGTACTTTTCTTCTAAAAAAATTCCATATTCTTTATTTCTGTTTTCTCTTTCTAGAGCTGCTGATGGAACTTTTTAATTATCTGAGGTATTCAGCTGTTCTATAATACTTGATATTGCTAATCAAGTATTCTTTTCTGGCTAAGAAACATTACTTTGGACATTTTAGTTAACTAATTTGATCTCCAACTGAGTCCATTCTGTATTTATCCCGCCTATTGAATTTCACAGACACTTTTTTTTTTCATTTGTAAAATGAGTGTTTTATTTTATCTTATTTTATTTATTTGAGACGGAGTCTCTGTTTGGCTCCCAGGTGGAGTGCAGTGGCGCCATCTCAGCTCACTGCAACCTCTACCTTCTGGCTTTAAGCGATTCTCCTGCCTCAGCCTCCCGAGTAGCTGGGACTACAGGCACCCGCCACCTCGCCTGGCTAATTTTTGTATTTTTAGTAGAGATGGGGTTTCATCATGTTGGCCAGGCTGGTCTCAAACTCCTGGCCTCAGATGATCTGCCTGCCTCGGCCTCCCAAAGTGCTGGGATTACAGGCATGGGCCATGGCGCTCGGCCCAACTTTGGCAACTTTGTAAGAATATGAACTGCCTATATATTTGTGAATCTATTTCTAGACTTCCAGTTTGGATTCATTAATCCCATCTGCCCGGTGTTTTTTTCTTTTTTTTTTTTTTGAGATGGAGTTTTCTTTCGTCACCCAGACTGAAGTACAGTGAGTGATGTGATCTCTGTTCACTGCAACTTCTGCCTCCCAGGCTCAAGTGATTCTCCTGCCTCACCCTCTTCAGTAGCTGGGATTACAGGCACATGCCACCATGCCTGGCTAATTTTGTATGTTTAGTAGAGATGGCGTTTTACCATGTTGGCTAGGCTGGTCTCGAACACCTGACCTCGATTGATCCGCCCACCTCAGCATCCCAAAGTGCTGAGATTACTACTTTTGCTTTGTAGTAGGTCCTGAAACAAGTTGGTATGAGTCCTCTTATTTTTTTCTTTCAAAATGGCTATTTTCTGGTGATTCTTGATCTTTAGCATTTTAATGTAAATTTAAAAATCAGCTTGTCAATTTATGCCAAAGCATCTTCTCAGGTTTTGATTGAGATTGCATTAAATCAGCCGGGTGCTGTGGCTCTTGCCTGTAATCCCAGCTCTTAGGGAGGGAGAGGCGGGAGGATAGCTTGAGCTCAGGAGTTCGAGACCTGCCTGGGCAATATAACGAGCTATAATTTCTGTTCTCCACAAAAAGGAAAAAAAAAGATTTAAAAAAATAATAAAAGTGAGGTTGCATTAAATCCATAAGTATCTTGGGGAGAATTAATATCATAACAGTATTTAATCTTGCAAGCCATGAACATGGTGTCCTCTCTGTTTATTTAGGATTTCTCTAAACTCTTTTCAGCAACATTTTACAGTTTTCAGTATATAGGTCTTACAAATACCTTTTTTTTTTTTTTTTTTTTTTTTTTGAGACGGAGTTTTGCTCTTGTTACCCAGGCTGGAGTGCAATGGTGCGATCTCGGCTCACCGCAACCTCCGCCTCCCGGGTTCAGGCAATTCTCCTGCCTCAGCCTCCTGAGTAGCTGGGATTACGGGCATGCACCACCATGCCCAGCTGATTTTCTGTATTTTTAGTAGAGACGGGGTTTCACCATGTTGACCAGGATGGTCTCGATCTCTTGACCTCGTGATCCACCCGCCTTTGCCTCCCAAAGTGCTGGGATTACAGGCGTGAGCCACCGCGCCTGGCTACAAATACTTTTAAGTATTTTATGTGTTTTGGTGGTATTTGAAATGGCTTTATTTACTTTTTGTTTTCCATTTACTTGCGCTAGTATGTGTAAATACACATGAATTTAGTATACAACCTGTATTTTGCTACTATGCCAAATTAACTTATCAGTTTTATTAATTTTAAAAAATATTCCTTCAGATTTCCTAAATACTTGATTATGTCATCTGCAAATAGGCAGTTTTACCTAATTCTTTTCAAGTTACATGCATTTTTATTTTCTTTGCCTTATTTTATTACCAATCTAGATCCCCTAGCACACTGTTGACTAGAAATTGTAAGAATTGTCATCTTAGCCTTTTTCCAAACTTGAAGAGAACAATAAATCTTTTATCATTAATTTTAACGTTACCTGAGTGCTTTCTCATCAAATTTAAGAACAAATGTTCTCATCAAATTTAAGAAGTTACTTTCTCTTTCCAGTTTACTGAATTATTACTTTAAAATCATGCATAGGTATTGAATTTTGTCAATTCCTATTTTACATCTATTGATATGATCATGGTTTTCCTCCTGAGGTGTTCTGCAAACTGATTTTCAATTTTTAAATATTGTATTCATTGTATAAACGTCACTTGTATTTCTTTGCAATTTTGAAGTGTACCTCTTTTTTATTTCTTTTTCCCAGAATCTCACTCTGTCGCCCAGGCTGGAGGGCAGTGGCACAATCACTGCTCACTGTGACTTCCGTCTCCTGGGTTTAAGCGATTCACTATGTTGGTCAGGCTGGTCTCGAGCTCCTGACCTTGTGATCTGCTCACCTCGGCCTCCCAAAGTGCTAGGATTACAGGCATGAGCCACTGCGCCCGGCTTGAAATGTACTTCTTAGCTATAGGTTTTGTGTTTGTGTTCATAAGGAATATTGCTGTTTTTTTTTTGAGGCAGAGTTTCTCTCTGTTTCCTAGGCTGTAGTGCAGTGACGCAATCTGGCTCACCACAACCACCACCTCCCAGGTTCAAGTGATTCTCCTGCCTCAGCCTCCCAAGTAGCTGGGACTACAGGTGTGCCTGGCTAATTTTTGTATGTTTAGTAGAGACAGAGTTTCTTTATATTGGCCAGGCTGGTCTCGAACTCCTGACTTTGTGATCTGTCCGCCTTGGCCTCCCAAAGTGCTGAGATTACAGGCTTGAGACAACGTGCCTGGCGGAATATTGTTTCCTTTTTGAGTAATATTTTATCTGGTTTTGATATCACGGTAATGCTTATAAAATGAGTGGGAGGATTGAATAAGAGTAATGTTTATAAGATGAGATTTGTGTAAGATTAGCATTATTTCTTCCTTAAGTGTTTGATAGAATTCACCAGCAAAGTCATTTGGGCTCAGAGTTCTGTCTGTGGGAAGATTTCGTGTTACAAATTTAATTTAATAGATAAAAAGTGTATTCAGGTTTTTTTCTATCTTCTTGTATCAATTTTGGCTGTTTGCTTTCTTCAAGGAGATTTTCCACTTCCTCTAGGTTGTCAAATTTATAGGCACGCTGATCCTCACAGTATCCTGTGATTATCCTTTCAATGTCTGTAGGATTTCTGGTAATGGATAAAAGATTATCTCCATTGTCACAATGTGTCTCCTCTCTTCCCTCTCCTCCCCCTCTCTCTAGTCCATTCATGAGTTCATTACTTTTACTGATTTCTTTAAATTCCAGCTATCGGTTTTGTGGATTAAAAAAAAATATTCTTCTGTTTTCTGGTTCATTGATATCTGTTCTTATCTTTTTTTTTAATTGCATTTTAGGTTTTGGGGTACATGTGAAGAACATGTAAGATTGTTGCATAGGTACACACATGTCAGTGTGATGTGCTGCCTTCCTTCCCATCACCTATATCTGGCATTTCTCCCCATGTTATCTCTCCCCAACTCCCCACCTCCCGATATCCCTCCCCTAGTTTCCCGCAACAGACCTCAGTGTGTGATGCTCCCCTCCCTGTGTCCATGTGTTCTCATTGTTCAACACCCGCCTATGAGTGAGAACATGTGGTGTTTGATTTTCTACTCTTGTGTCAGTTTGCTGAGAATGATGGTTTCCAGGTTCATCCATGTCCCTACAAAGGACACGAACTCATCGTTTTTTATGGCTGCATAGTATTCCATGGTGTATATGTGCCACGTTTTCCCTGTCCAGTCTATCATCGATGGGCTGGTTCCAGGTCTTTGCTATTGCAAACAGTGCCGAAATGAACATTCGTGTGCATGTGTCCTTTTTTTTTTTTGAGACGGAGTTTCACTCATGTTACCCAGGCTGGAGTGCAATGGCGCGATCTCGGCTCACCGCAACCTCCGCCTCCTGGGTTCGGGCAATTCTCCTGCCTCAGCCTCCTGAGTAGCTGGGATTACAGGCACGCACCACCATGCCCAGCTAATTTTTTGTATTTTTAGTAGAGACGGGGTTTCACCATGTTGACCAGGCTGGTCTCGATCTCTTGACCTCGTGATCCACCCGCCTTTGCCTCCCAAAGTGCTGGGATTACAGGCTTGAGCCACCGCGCCCAGCCCCCCCTTTTTTTTTTTTAAGACAGGGTTTCACCATGTTGGTCAGGCTGGTCTTGAACTCCCAACCTCAGGTGATCCGCCCGCCTTGGCCTCCAAAGTGCTTGGATTACAGGCGTGAGCCGCCACGCCCAGCCTTATTTATTTTTGTTTTTTGTAGAGATGGGGTTACCCAGGCTGGTCTCAAACTCTGGGCCTTAAGCAATCCTCCCAGTTCAACCTCCCAAAGTTCTGGGATCACAGGCGTGAGCTACTGCACCTGGCTCCCACACACTGATTTAGCTACATCCTAAACAGTTTGACATACTATGCTTTTATTATAATTCAGTTTAAATACCTTTCTATATTCCCTCACAATTTCTTCTTTGACCCCTAAGTTGTTTGGAAACATATTATTTGATTTAAAAAGCTTTGAGAATATTTCACATTTCTATTTTTTTTTTGAGACAGAGTTCGCTCTTGTTACCCAGGCTGGAGTGCAGTGGCACAATCTTGGCTCACTGCAACCTCTGCCTCCTGGGTTCAAGCAATTCTCCTGCCTCAGCCTCTGGAGTATCTGGGATTACAGGCACGTACCACCATGCCCAGCTAATTTTTATATTTTTAGTAGAGACGGGGTTTCACCTTGTTGACCAAGATGGTCTCGATCTCTTGACCTCGTGATCCATCCACCTCAGCCTCCCAAAGTGCTGGGATTATAGGCGTGAGCCACCGCGCCCGGCTGTCATTTTATAGTTTAACTTCATTGTGGTCAGAGAACGTGCTCTGTGGGATTTCATTCTTTTAACATTTATTGAGATGTGGCCCAGACAGGCTCTTTACTGCTGTGTAACAAATTACATCAAAACTTAGTGTGTGAAAATAATAGACTTTTTTTTTTTGAGTTGGAGTCTCACTCTGTCACCCAGGCTGGAGTGCAGCGGCGTGGTCTCGGCTCACTGCAACCTCTGCCTCCTGGGTTCAATCAATTCTCCTGCCTCGGCCCTGAGTAGCTGGGATTACAGGCACACACCACCATGCCCAGCTAATTTTTGTATCTTTAGTAGAGACAGGGTTTCACCATGTATGTTGGCCAGGCTGATCTTGAACTCTTGACTTCAGGTGATCCACCTACCTTGGCCTCCCAAAGAACTGGGATTACAGGCGTGAGCCACACAGCCTGGCTGACTTTTTTTTTTTTTTTTTTTTTTTTTTGAGATGGAGTTTCACTCTTGTTACCCAGGCTGGAATGCAATGGCGCTATCTCAGCTCACCGCAACCTCCGCCTCCTGGGTTCAAGCAATTCTCCTGCCTCAGCCTCCCGAGTAGCTGGGACTACAGGTGCACGCCACCATGCCCAGCTAATTTTTGTATTTTTAGTAGAGACGGGGTTTCACCATGTTGACCAGGATGGTCTCGATCTCTTGACCTCGTGATCCACCCACCTCAGCCTCCCAAAGTGCTGGGATTACAGGCATGAGCCACCGCGCCTGGTTTTTTTTTTTTGCTCTGTTGCCCAGGATGGAGTGCATTGGTACAATCGCAGCTCCCTGCAGACTTGAAGTCCTAGACTCAAGGGATCCTCATACCTCAGCTTCCTGAATAGCTGGGACTACAGATGCGTGCCACCATGTCTGGCTAATTTAAAATGTTTTTTGTAGAGATGGGGCCTTGCCATCTTTCCCAGTCTGATCTAAAACTCCTGGGCTGAAGCAATCCTCCTGCCTCAGACTTTCGAACTGCTGGGATTACAGGCATGAGCCACTGTGCCCAGCCACATAGACATTTTTTAAAAATCACACTTTCTATGGGGTCAGGAAATTGCAAGTGGCTTAACTGAGGACTTCTACATTGGGGCTTATCATGAGGGTGTAGTCAAGATTGCAGTCATCTGAAGGCTTTATTGCTGCTGGAAAAAAGTGCTTCTGAGTTGCTCAACTCACATGGCTGGCAAAATGGGGCCCATTATTGGTGAAAGGCCGTAGTTCTCCACAGGGATTAATCTGCATAGCTAATTGAGTGTCCTCATGAAATGCTGACAGTCTTCACCTATAACAAGTATTTCAAGAGAAAAAGCTAGAAACCGTAGTGGTTTTTGTCTGTTTGTTTGTTTTTTGAGACAGGGTCTCTCTCCCTCTTGTACTCCGCTTCAGGCTGGAGTGCAGTGGTGCGATCCTAGCTCATTATAGCCTTGATCTCCTGGGCTCAAGTGATCCTCTCACCTCAGCCTTCACAGTAGCTGGGCAGTCTACAGGTGCGTGCCAGCATGCCCAGCTAATTTTTTAAATCTTTGTTTTTAGTAGAGAAGTGGTCTTGCTATGTTGCCCATGCTGGTCTCGAACTCCTGAGCTTCTGCCTCTGCCTCCCAAAGTGCTAGAATTATGGGTGTGAACCACAGCAGCTGGCCTAGTATCTTTTTTAAAAAAAAATCTTTTTATTTTTATATTAAAAACAAACAAAAAAAGATGGGGTTTCACCATGTTGGTCAGACTGGTCTTGAACTCCTGACCTCAGGTGATCCACCCACCTTGGCCTTCAAAGTGCTTGGATTACAGGCGTGAGCCACCACGCCCGGCCATATCGTAAAATTTCATCCAAGAGATGAATGCCTGATTTATCTGCTCTCCTTTTTCCTTCTCTTTTCCTCACTGTGGAGTCTGGAGTCATTTCAGTCCTCTTCTTTCTCCAGCTCAATGCTCATTACGCTTACACTCCAGGCAGCTTGTTCACCTTGGGTAGTGGGGGAAAAGCAGAGGTAGCTACCCCCCCCTTTTTTTTTTTTTTGAGACGAAGTCTTGCTCTGTTGCCAGGCTGGAGTGCAGTGGTGCAATCTCAGCTCACTGCAACCTCCGCCTCCTGGGTTCAAGAGATCCTTCCTCCTCAGCCTCCTGAGTAGCTGGGACCACAGGAGCCTGCCACCACACCTGGCTAATTTTTGTATTTTTAATAGAGACGGAGTTTCACCATGTTGGCCAGGGTGGTCTCGATCTCTTGACCTTGTGATCCACCCGCCTCCGCCTCCTAAAGTGCTGGGATTACAGGCGTGAGCCACCGCACCCGGCTACCCTTTACTAATTATAGTGGAAGCGGAAAACTGACTCACATAGCTTATCTAAAATTCACAATTTAATGAATTACTCTGACGATTATGTTAAAGCTACTCTACTTTTCATTTTTGTTGCCTCTGAGCTTAGAGCATACCTGGAATTGTTCTTTTGTAGCTGAGGGGGAGAGGGGAATGGAGTCTTGCTCTGTGGCCCGGGCTGGAGTGCAGTGGTGCAACCTTGGCTCACTGCAACCTCTGTTCCCAGGTTCAAGTGATTCTTCTGCCTCAGCCTCCTGAGCAGCTGGGACTACAGGCACACATCACCATGCCTGGCTAATTTTTGTACTTTTTTAGTAGAGATGGGGTTTCTCTGTGTTGGCCAGGCTGGTCTCAAACCCCTGACCTCAAGTGATCCATCCGCCTTGGCCTCCCAAAGTTCTGGGATTACAGGTTTGAGCCACCAAGCCCAGCCTATGACTCTTAATTTTAAAGTGGATTTATATTATACTCTTATTTAATTTTCCAGAATTCAATTAGATTATATGGTAAAAATTTTTAAAAATAAGTTTTAAAATGTGGCAGATGGTTTTGCCTGTCATTCAGCTCAATGAGTTTTGTCCCAGAATGAGCATGTTCCTCTTGTAGTAAAAGCATTCACCACATTTAGTATGACAATAATGATTAAAGACATAGAGTTGTTTCTATGGCACAGCTTCTAAATATAAGCTGAGCAAGTTTCCATCAGGTGTTTAATTAAAGAAATGTCTGTTCCAATGTTGAGGAAAAATCAGTTGTGCTGGATGCTTATGGCTGTCTGCCATGTGGCCTTATTCCCAAGAACTCTTCAAGGATATTTATTTATTTACTTATTTTTGAGACATAGTCTCACTCTATTGCCCACACTGGAGTACAGTGGCACAATCTTGGCTCACTGCAGCCTCCACCTCCCGGGTTCAAGCAGTTCTCCTACTTCAGCCTCCCAGGTAGCCGGGATTACAGGCATGTGCCACCACACCCAGCTAATTTTTTTATTTTTAGTAGAGATGGGGTTTTGCCATGTTGGCCAGACTGGTCTCAAACTCCTGACCTCAACTGATCTACCCACCTCGGCCTCCCAAAGTGCTGGGATGACAGGCATAAGCCATCATGCCCAACCTATTCATTTTAAAAATTATTTTATTTTATTTATTTCTGAGACAGAGTCTTGCTCTATCACCCAGGCTGGAGTGCAGTGGTGTGATCTTGGCTCACTGCAACCTCCACCTCCTGGGTTCAAGTGATTCTCCTGACTCAGCCTCCCGAGCAGCTGGGATTACAGGAACACACCACCATGCCTTGGCTAATTTTTTTTTTTAATACTACACGTGAAGTTATATAATTTATTTGAAGGTAGACTGTGGAAAGCTAGCGATTATCTAGAAACTGTAAAGAAAGCTCTAAAAGTAAAAATTTAAACAACAGCATGGTCACACAAGCAACAAGGGAGATAAAGTAGAATCATACAAACCACTTAATAAATTCAAAAGCAGGCAGAAAAAGCAGAACAATAACGATTTACAGATTTAAAGCCATATTGATAATCATAGCCTACTCAGGAAAGCTCTGCGGGGGTGGAAAGGAAAAGGCACTCTGACCCTCCACATCACAAACTGGACTGTGGAGATGGGGGCTCAGAAGACAAACAAGGGGCAGGAGCACCTTGTCAAAGCAGAGAAATACCTGAAAACTTGTTTTTAATGGAAGCCAGATTATGACAGTGCTGCTTCTGAATATGGAAAATATATTTAAAATAACAATAACATTAAATGTAAATAAAATTTTCAGTTAGAAGGAAGAGATTGTCTGATTGACTAAAAAAGTAAAACACGAGTGTATGTTGCTTACATGAAACCCACTTTAAATGTAAAGTGAAAAACATTAAAACTAGCCTGGACACAGTGGTTCACACCTATAATCCCAGCACTTTGGGAGGCCAAGGCAAGAGGATCTCTTGAGGCCAGGAGTTCAAAACCACACTGGTCAAAATAGCATGACCCTATCTTCAAGAAAAAAACAAAACAAAACAAAACTGAAAGTGTGGCAAAAGATACACTATGTTTAAACCAATCAAAATAAAATGTTAACTGTAAGTGACAGATTATATATTTTGAAAGGCTAAAAAGATTGTATACACACACAGAGTGATTATCTCTGGGTTACAGATATAAGTAACTTTTGTTTTCTGGTTTATTTTATTTTATTTTTTTTTTGAGACAGAGTTTCGCTCTTGTTACCCAGGCTGGAGTGCAATGGCGCAATCTTGGCTCACTGCAACCTCTGCCTCCTGGGTTCAGGCAATTCTCCTGCCTCAGCCTCCTGAGGAGCTGGGATTACAGGCACGCGCCACCATGCCCAGCTAATTTTTTTTGTAGTTTTAGTGGAGACGGGGTTTCACCATGTTGACCAGGATGGTCTCGATCTCTTGACTTCGTGATCCACCCGCCTCAGCCTCCCAAAGTGCTGGGATTACAGGCATGAGCCACCGCGCCCGGCGTTTTCTGTTTTCTTAACTGTACTATTCTTTGTCTTCCAATTATTCTATCATAAGTTTATGGGGATTTGAGGAGTGTTTTTTTTTTTTTTTTTTTTTTTT
>NW_022437041.1:1354178-1391923 GCF_009761245.1 Sapajus apella | reverse complement strand
CAGGAGGCTGGAGTGCAATGGCGCGATCTCGGCTCACCGCAACCTCCGCCTCCTGGGTTCAGGCAATTCTCCTGCCTCAGCCTCCTGAGTAGCTGGGATTACAGGCACGCACTACCATGCCCAGCTAATTTTTTGTATTTTTAGTAGAGACGGGGTTTCACCGTGTTGACCAGGATGGTCTCGATCTCTTGACCTCGTGATCCACCCGCCTCGGCCTCCCAAAGGAGGAGTGTTTGTTTTTAAACAGAGATGAGGTCTCACAATGTTGCTCTCAAAGTCCTGGATAAAGTGATCCTCCCACTTTGGCCTCCCAGAGTATCAGGATTACAGGTATGAGCCACTGTGCCCAGCCTGTTGTGTTTATTATCAGAAAAATAAATGGTTTTAAAACAGAAGAATATTTTCTGAGAATACACTAAGCTGTCACTGCTATGTCATAATTGCTCTTCAGAGTAATGAAGGCAAAAGATCCCTCTCTTTATTTCATTTATTTAATGGATATTTATTGTGTGCCTATGTGCCAGGTGCTAGGTGCTAGAAACACAATGGTAAGCAAAAAGATAAAGTCATTGGCTCCTACAGCTTACAGTTTAGAGGGGGAATCAGACATGGGGAAGCCATGTAACCCCACCAGTGAATTTTCATTTTCAAACTGTGATGGGGACTAGGAAGGAGAAGGATATGGTATAGTGGGATATTGTATAGCATATAACAGGGACCTGACCAAGACTGGGGTAACAGGGCAGTATCCCAGAAGTCACTTCTGATCTGAGATCCAAAGGAAGAGGGTGGGAGGGAGCAAACCAGGACCATCTAAATCCTTCCCAGAGGTTTTTCTAGCTGGAGTTGACAAAAAAGAACTCTCATCTCTGGGATGAGAGAAGCTATATCTTCTGCTACGTGGAGGAAGCCCATTTTTTACTTGATAGAAGGAAATCAACCCATAAAGAGAAGCAAAAGACTACTGGGCTTTTTAAAATACTTTTATTTTTATTTTTTTATTTTTTACTGTTTTAGTTTTTATTAATAAAATAGAAACCCCCAGCATTTTGCAAGGCCGAGGTGGGCAGATCATAAGGTCAAGAGATCAAGACCATCCTGACCAACATGGTGAAACCCCGTCTCCATAAAAAAAATAAAAATAAAAAATAAAATAAAATAGAAACCTAAACTCAGACAACTGCTTTATTCTTGCATTTAATCTGACCATATATGGAAGTTGCAATTCTTTATAAAAGGACTTAGGTGAGAATTATCAATATATCAGTTCTATCAAAAACTCTAGGTTGGAATATCTTAAAAAGAGCAAATTAAATATGAGAAAGCACAGAAATCTCTCCCTCAAACAAGGGGTCCTCCTTTAATAGCCTTTAATATAGCTCATTTGCAATCCTATGAAAATCCATCAGGATCAATCATGCTGCACAATCCCTAAAGGATAAAACTGAAGGAAATCATGGGTAATTTTCACAGCTTCATTGTAAAGTCCAGGGTCAAAAAGATGGTTATCTTCTTCAAACTGGACATAAGATGTACACGTGATGGTCGCCTTGGCAGTCACTTTTCCAACCACTTCCATAATTCCAGATATTTCTTCATCAAGGGGTTCCATCAACTCAATGGTTCCATACTTTCCTTCCTCATCTGAAAGAATAAACATTTTTCTGGTGGGATGAATCTTTTCCAGCTTCCCTATGAAGCAGACAGGCTTGTTGATGAACTGAATTAGCTGCCAGTGTTGATGTGTGACCTGGGCACTTCCATCATGTCCACCATGATTATATGGTCCAAGACTGCGGTGGGTGGGAAACCCACGGATGAGTGAACTAAAAGACTTTTTTAAGAGTAGTCACAGGTTCACAGCAAAATTGAGAGGAAGGTACAGAGATACCCATATACCCACGCCTGCCTCCGCACATGCATAGCCGCTCTCATTCTCAACATTCCCCACCAGAATGTACAAAATGGTGCATTTGTTACAATATCACCCAGAATCCTTAGTTTACATTAGGGCTCACTCTAGTGTTGTACATTCTATGGGTATGAACAATTGTATAAGGACATGCATCCATGATTATAATACCGTATAGAGTAGTTTCCTGACCTAAAAATCTTTTTCTTTTAGAAAAAAAAAAATAAAAATAGAAAACTAATCTATACGGTATTATATTAAAAAAAACATAACCTTATACAATTGTTGAAAAAGGAGAAAGAGACAGAGGGAGAGAGAACGGGGGTGTTGCTTTATTGCCCGGGCTAGAATGCAGTCTAAAAATGGGTATGCCTATAATTGTGCTTAATAATAGAGACATGAAAAAAAAAATGAGGGGAGAAAATAACAAACAGGCAGCCAACCAATGTTTCATTGAAACCTGTAAATAGATGTGATCTGGTACTGATAGGAATGTATATTTTGTGTATTTAAAGTGGAGAGTTCTATAAATGTTTATTAAGTTTACTTGTTCAGGATCTGAGTTCAAGTCCTGGATATCGTTGTTAATTTTCTGTCTCATTGATCTGTCTAATATTGATGTTGAAGTCTCCCACTATTATTGTGTGGGAGTCTAAGTCTCTTTATAAGTCTTATATATCTGGGTATTCCTGTATTGGGTGCGTATGTATTTAGGACCTTTAGCTCTTCTTGTTGCATTGATCCTTTTATCATTATGTAATATCCTTCTAGGCTTCTTTTGATCTTTGTTGCTTTAAAGCAACTCCTGCTTTTTATTTATTTATTTATTTTTGCTCTCCATTTGGTTGGTAAATCTTTCTCCATCCCTTTGTTTTGAGTCTTTGTGTATCCTTGCATGTGAGATGGGTCTGGATGCAGCATACCGATGGGTTTTGGCTTTTTTTGCCTGTCTGTGTCTTTGGATTGGGGGATTTAGTCGATATAAATTTAGAATTAATAACAATATATGTGAGTTTAATACTGCCATTTAATGTTAGCTGGCTGTTTTGCCTATTAGTTAATGTAAATTCATGACTATGTTGATGCTCTTTACTTTTTGGTATTTTTTAGAAAGGCTGATACTGGTTGTTCCTTTCTATGTGTAGTGGTTCTTTCAGAAGCTCTTGTAAAGCAGGCCTGGTGGTGAGGAAATCTCTGAGTGCTTGCTTGTTCACAAAAGAGTTTATTTTTCCTTCGCTTATGAAACTTAGTTTGGCTGGATGTAAAATTCTGGGTTGAAAGTTCTTTTCTTTAAGGATGTTGAATATTGGCCCCCACTCTCTTCTGGCTTGTAGGGTTTCTGCTGAGAGATCTGCTGTGAGTCTGATAGGCCTCCCTTTGTGGGTAACCTGACCTTTCTCTCTGGCTGCCCTTAGCATTTTCTCCTTCATTTCAACCCTGGTGAATCTGGTGATTATGTGCCTTGAGGTTGGTCTTCTTGAGGAATATCTTTGTGGTGTTCTCTGTATTACCTGGAGTTGAATATTGTCCTGCCTTGCTAGGTTGGGAAAGTTTTCCTGAATAATATCCTGAAGCGTATTTTCCAGCTTGGATTGATTCTCTTCGTCACATTCAGGTGCACCTATCAAACGTAGATTAGGTCTTTTCACATAGTTCCATATTTCTTGGACACTTTGCTCGTTCCTTTTTATCCTTTTTTCTCTAATCTTGTCTTTTTGTTTTATTTCATTAAGTTGGTCTTCGACTTCTGATATCTTTTCTTCTGGTTGATCGATTCGGCTGTTAAAACTTGTGCATAGTTCGTGAAGTTCTCGTGTTGTGTTTTTCACTCCATTAATTCACTTATATTCCTCTCTAAATTGTGCATTCTTGTTAACATTTCGTCAAACTTTTTTTCAAAGTTCTTAGTTTCTTTACATTGGGTTAGAACAAGTTCTTTTTTTTTTTTTTTTTTTGAGACGGAGTTTCGCTCTTTTTACCCAGGCTGGAGTGCAATGGCGCGATCTCGGCTCACCGCAACCTCCGCCTCCTGGGTTCAGGCAATTCTCCTGCCTCAGCCTCCTGAGTAGCTGGGATTACAGGCACGCGCCACCATGCCCAGCTAATTTTTTGTATTTTTAGTAGGGATGGGGTTTCACCGTGTTGACCAGGATGGTCTCGATCTCTTGACCTCGTGATCCACCCGCCTCGGCCTCCCAAAGTGCTGGGATGACAGGCTTGAGCCACCGCGCCCGGCCAGAAGAAGTTCTTTTAATTCCCAGAAGTTTCTTATCATCCACCTTCTGAAGCCTGCTTCTGTTAATGGAACACACTCGTTCTCCATCAGGCCTTGTTCCGTTGCTGATGGGGAACTGTGATCCCCTGTAGAGGGAGAGGCGTTCTGATTTTGGGTATTCTCAGCCTTTTTAGGCTGGTTTCTTCCCTTCGTTATAAATTTATCCATCTGTGGTCTTTATAATTACCGTCTTTATAGTTGGGTTTCTGAGTGGACGTCCAACTTGTTGATTCCCAGCGCTAAAATCTGAGCAACCCACTGCACTGGCCAAAACAGCAGCATTAAGATTGATGGTGCTTTTCTGACTCTACACCAAGAATCGCCGCTCCAAGGCAGCGGCAAAACCGCCTTGCTGGCCACAAGAGTCGCGCTGGCGACCTGTGGGGCTCCTGCACTGGGAATCTCCTGGTGCATGAGCAACAAAAATTCGTCTGAAAGTGTGGCGTCCTCTCGTTCTCTGCGCTTTCACTGGGAGCTACAAGCCTGAGCTGCTAGTGATCAGCCATCTGGAATCTCTCCCCCCGGCCTGGCTAATTTTTCATATTTTTTAGTAGAGACAGGGTTTCACCCTGCTGGCCAGGCTGGTCTCCAACTCCTGACCTTGTGATCTGCTTGCCTCAGCCTCCCAAAGTGCTGGGATTACAGGCATGAGCCACCGCAGCCGGCTCATTTATTTTTAAAAATAATGTACCTATGAAATTTTCATAGAGATGATTGTGTTCGTTGGAAGACAGTAAAGTGCCAGGTAAATAACACTAATACCTTGAATGGAAATAGAAAAGGTGTAGGTTGCTACATCCAGACAGCTGTATGGAGCAAAAGGCAAAGCAGCCACCTCCCTGTTGGAGGGGAAACTCACCTGGCTGTCCTCTCCCACAGAGGGGTCTTGCTGCTGGCGGTACCACCTGTTGATGGATAGAATCTTAAGGGTCTTTAAGAGTTCTTGTTGCCGTTCTCTCCCAGGCTTTACTCCTTATTGATCACTTTCAACTGTCCTGCAACCTTTGGTTACATTTCTAATGGTCACCAGATGCAAACGAACTCGTGACCCCCAGCACATTCCTGAATGCTTACTGTCAGAAGAGCAGAATTGGAGATCAATTGCCCAGGGTTGTTTTTCCAGGTGTGCTAACCCTCCAGCAGACCCAGCTGGGCCTCCTGAAACCATTCCCAATGTAATACATGCATAATGCACAACATTTTCAATGGAGGAAAGAGCGCATTGAAAATCAATACCTTGTAAATGCAAATTATAAACAGTTGTTGCTTGTAAAATACAAATTCACTGAAATACTCTTGTGTCTGTGCTGTGGACTGGGTGGGTTTTTTGTTTTCTCTTTGGTTATTGGCTATTTCCCTTTAATTTCACATCATTTTGTTTCTTCCTCATATTTCTGGTCAGAAGATGGTGCAATATTTTTTTAAGCACAGTTACCCTTTATAACCTTACCCTTTATAAGAGAAATGATTTTTCTTCTCTCTCTTTTTTTTTTTTTTTTTTTTTTTGAGATGGAGTTTCGCTTTTGTTGCTCAGGCTGGAGTGCAATGGTGCAATCTCAGCTCACTGCAACCTCCACCTCCTGGGTTCAGACGATTCTCCTCCCTCAGCCTCCCTAGTAGCTGAGGGATTACAGGCATCTGCCATGATGCCCAGTGAATTTTTTGTATTTTTAGTAGAGATAGGGTTTCACTATGTTGGCCAGGCTGGTCTCCAACTCCCAACCTTGGGCAATCCACCCACCTCGGCCACCCAAACTGCTGGGATTACAGGCATGAGCCACCGTACCTGGCCTTTTTTTTTTTTTTTTGAGACAAGGTCTCACCCTATTTACTTGGTGGGAATATAGTCACAAAATCATGGCTCACCTCCCTGGGCTCAGGTGATCCTCCCACTTCAGCCTCCCCAGTAGCTGGGACTGCAGGCACATGCCACCATGCCTGGCTACTTTTTATACATTTTGTAGAGAGGGGGGTTTGCCAGGTTGCCCAGGCTGGTCTTGAACTCGTGAGCTCAAGCAATCTACCTGTCTTAGCCTCCCAAAGTGCTGGGATTACAGACGAGAGCCATCACACCCAGCCAAAGGAAAATTTAAACTCTTTCTTTTTGGTAGGCTAAAGGGATTTGGGAGAGAAGGATAGATAGATACATGCGTTTGGTCTGACAGCTTGATCTAAACTTCATGTTTGTCTTTGGTTTTGCTGTTTCTGTGTCTGGCCTCCAAGTTTTTGGCTGTTGCACAAGGACTTCGGCTTGGATTTCGTCTCCATTCTCCTTGCTTTTACTGTTTCTGATGGAATTCCTGCATTGGCTGTCATTGCTGAACCTAATTTCTGTTCTTGCCATTGTGTTTACTGTTGTGACGACCTGTCCAATCCCCCAGGACTGGAGAGAGGACCTGGGCAAGGCCTCTGCAGTGCCTGCTGGTGGTGGCAGCTGCCTCTAGAGCCCCTACTTGTCCCCCCTCCATTGCTCTCGCTGAGGTCACACAGTCTCCTTTCAGTGCCTTGAGCTAAAACGAATGCCCAGTTTTGCTTCACAGGCTTTTTCATGCTTTCCTCTGTGTCTAGAGCAGGCTTTTTAATACACTCTAACACTCAGATATTGCTTAGTCATTTTCAGGCCTCAGTTCTAATACCACATCCTCAAGAAGATCTTCCCTGACTCCCTCTACAATCTAGAACCCAGAGCATGTAGCCGTTTTCTCAGGGAACTCATTACAGTTTGTAGTTGTGTTTATTTGTATTGTAATTTAATTAGTGCATTTTTTGAGACCACTAGACTCACAATTATGTCCAAAGGATCGTGTCTGCTTTGCTCATTATAATCTCAGCTAAGAGCAGTGCCTGTATGAATTGCCGAATGAGGAAGTACAGTGCCAGTGAGTCTTCAGTAACATGGTTTCAATGAAAACATCACAATGATAAATAGGACTGATTTTAATTCTTGGATTTCTGACATTAATAGTATTACAGGACAGATGTTTATATTTATAGCATAGAACAATACGCATAGAGCTATATATATATATATCTCTCATAAAATAACAATTTATATTTACAGCACAGAAATTAGATGGTGACAATTTTAATACACACCAACTTATAGATTTCTTAAAGTATACATTTTGTCCTAGCAATATATGTATATATTTTAAAGACAGGGTCTCACTTTGCTACCCAGGCTAGAGTGCAATGCTTCATTGCAGCCTCAACTTCCCCGACATAAGCAATCCTCCCACCTCAGCCTCCCAAGTAGCTGGGACCACGGGTGTGCACCACCGCACCTGGCTAATAAAAAAAGAAAAAAAATTTTTTTTTAAAGATGGGGGTCTCACTATTTTGCCTAGGCTGGTCTCAAACTCCTGAGCTCAAATGATCGTCCGGTTTCAGCCTTTCAAAGTGCTGGGGTTATGGACATGAGCCACCATGTCTGGCCTATTAATATTTTAATTAATTAATATTTATTTATTTTCCAATTTTTTAATTGCATTTTAGGTTTTGGGGTACATGTGAAGAACATGCAAGACTGTTGCATAGGTACACACATGGCAGAGTGATTTGCTGCCTTCCTCCGCTTCACCTATATCTGGCATTTCTCCCATGCTCTCTCTCCCCAATTCCCCATCCCCCACTGTCCCTCCCCTATTTCTCCCCAACAGACCCCAGTGTGTGATGCTCCCCTTCCTGTGTCCATGTGTTCACATTGTTCAACACCCACCTATGAGTGAGAACATGTGGTGTTTGATTTTCTGTTCTTGTGTCAGTTTGCTGAGAATGATGGTTTCCAGGTTATTTATTTATTTTTTAAGACAGGGTTTCACCATGTTGGCCAGACTGGTCTTGAACTGCTGACCTCAGGTGATCCGCCTGCCTCGGCCTCTCAAAGTGCTGAGATTATAGGCGTGAGCCACCACGCCTGGCCTAATATTTTATTTAACAACATCAACTCATATATATGTCAGTGAATCCCTTTGTAAAGAGGTTATGAGATACTTTGTTTCCATTTTGTAGGCTTTATTAACAACACAATGTGAGTCACGGTTCTTTAGGCAACAAGGATATGGCTACAGTAAGTTAACTATTATTGATGTAATAGATTCTGTGAATTTAAATTAATCTGATTTTGCTTTATAAAAATGTAGAATAGAATATTTTCTCCTGTGTTGTAGACACAGCATAGTAAACATGGTCCACCTATATATTAGGTTGGTGCAAAAATAATTTGCCATTAAAATTTTTGAGAGAGGACCAGGTGTGGTGGCTCACACCTGTAATCACAGCACTTTGGGAGGCTGAAGCAGGTGGATCACTTGAGGTCAGAAGTTCGAGACCAGCCCGGTCAATGTGGTGAAACCCTGTCTCTACTACAAATACAAAAAAGTTAGCCAGCTGTGGTGGTGCGCGCCTATAATCCCAGCTACTCAGGAGGCTGAGGCAGAGAATTGCTTGAACCCAGGAGGCAGAGGTTGTAGTGAGCTGAAACAGTGCCGCTGCCCTCCAGCCTGGGCAACAGAGCAAGACTCTATCTAAAAAAAAAAAATTATCTGGGTGTGGTGACAGGTGCCTGTAATCCCAGCTACTTGGGAGGCTGAGGCAGGAGAATTGCTGTAACCGGGAGGCAGAGGTTGCAGTGAGCTGAGGTCGTGCCACTGCCCTCCAGCCTGCGCGAGACAAAGCGAGGCTGTCTCAAAAACAAAAACAGAAAACCATCACAGCAACCTCCAGACTAGCATTTGACCAAATATTTGGGAACTGTAACCTAGCAATGGCATATAACATTACCATCCCACTGCCTTTTTTGTTCTTATCCAATTAAAAGCATCCAGCTCCATCTTCCACATGCCTTCCTACTCTTAGGATTATTTGGTCTCCGAAATGCTTGTCTTCGATACGCTCCTCACTCCACATGGCCAAGTGATCATTTAGGTAACCGTCTCTCCCTGCTGCGGTGGTCTGGATCCTCGCTGCCTTTTAACCTGACCACATCACATAAGCATTTCCTGGAGGGTCTGTTGCCCATCACCACATCTGCTATTAATTACTATATTGGTCAAGGCTCTTGTTTTCAAATAACAGAGCTCACTCTGGCTAATTTTAGCTGAAATAGATTTAATAAAAGATGTTAGGTAGTTGACGGGATAATTGAGAAGCCTGGGTAAACAGCTAAGTCTCCATAAATACAGTCTAGAGCCATCCTGAAGCACTGCCCTAATGAGAGAGTTGCCACCGTTGCTGCCTGTTCCAGACCACGCAGCGGAACCAGCCTGATGAGAAAACTCCGAGGTGCCAGCCTCAAGGGTGGAGGTCTGAAAGTGCATTGCTTATGACATCTATACAGAAGGATGGAATAGCAACAGTGCAACTCTTTTTATTCTAGTTTGAAGGAATAGCCATCCTCAAGTGTTGAATATCTAACTTCTTTTTTTTTTTTTTTTTTTTTAAGACGGGGTTTCACCATGGTGGCCAGGCTGGTCTTGAACTCCTAACCTCAGGTGATTCACCCGCCTCGGCCTCCCAAAGTGCTGAGATTACAGGCGTGAGCCACCGCGCCCAGCCGAATATCTAACTTCAAAACTGGTGACAGTGCAGTGCTGACAATGACACTTCAGATAATTAGGTAAGAATCTAGGCATGGCCTCCCTCTTAAAGGCTGTGAATTTAAAGTAATCATGATAACTTCAAGCAACAAAATGCTCTAGGTTGTTGGGGTAGAAGGATTTGGAGATGGTCCCCAGGATTCTGTCCCCGATACACGTGCCCTGTAAAACCCCCTTCCCTGGAGTGTGAGTGGGAACAGTCACTATGATGGAATCAGAGTTGGTGATTTCCCGGACCCCCACGATGTGGTTGCTAATTGGTTCACCATGACTTTATCACAAGGGAGATGGTCCTGGGAGGATCTGGCCTAATCAAATGAACTCTTTAAAAGAAGATGGGCTGGGCCAGTGGCTCTCGCCTGTAATCCCAGCACTTTGGGAGGCTGAGGCAGGCGGATCACGAGGTCAAGAGATCGAGACCATCCTGGCCTCCAAGGTGAAACCCCGTCTCTACTAAAAATACAAAAATTAGCCTGGCGTAGTGGTTCGCGCCTGTGGTCCCAGCTACTCGGGAGGCTGAGGCAGGAGAATCACTTGAACCAGGAAGGTAGAGGTTGCAATGAGCCGAGATTGTGCCATTGCACTCCAGCCTGGTGACAGAGCAAGACTCTGTCTCAAAAAAACAAAACAAAACAAAACCACAAAAATTAGCCGAGCGTGGCCGCGTGCACCTGTAGTCCCAGCTACTCAGGAGGCTGAGGCAGGAGAATCACTTGAACCCAGGAGGCTGAGGTTGCAGTGAGCCGAGATGGCGCCACGGCACTCCGGCCTGGGTAACAGTGGGAGACTCCATGTAAAAAAATAAGTAAATAAATAAAGAAGGTGATGCATCAGTGAAATACTCTCCTGCCGGCTTGAAGACAAGCAAACTGCCAGGTTGTGAGAGAAGGCAGTTTTGTAGCTGAAACCTGCGGGTTATCTCAAGGCCTTGAGGATACACCCTGGCCAACAGCCAGCCAGAAAATGCGGACTGCAGTCCTATATTGCAAGGAACTGAACTTTTACCAGCCCTGTAAGGGAGCTTGGAAGAAAGTCCTAATCCTGAGAGGAGGACGCGGCTTGACTGACACCTTGATTTTAGCCTTGTGAGGCCCCAAGCAAGTAACCCAGCATGCCACAGCAGACTTTCACCTTACAGAAAGTTTGAGGTGATAAATGGGGATTGTTTAAGCCACTAAGTTGTGGTAATTTGTTATACACATGTAGAAAATGATACAGTTGTGGTTAGGAGCTACTGAGAAAATTCTTAGTGGCATAAAAATGCCTGTCAAAATCTCATCACTTTTTGGAATGAAGACTTTCTTGAAGATATGGGAGAAGAGAAGAAAAAAACTCAGCAATGCATCAGTGAATCCGCTGAATACATTTCTTCAAATACAGGATTCTTATGCTCTCACCAGTAATTTAAAGAAATAAAGCCCAGATTTGGGGGTAAATCAAAAGGCCTGTCTCCAAGCGCCAAGATCTGCTATAGAACTTGGCCTGTTATTGGTACATTTAAATAGTGGCTATTATCATCACTATGAAACATATATTATTACGTATTTTTAAAATCTCTCTTTCTCTCTTTTTTTTTTGAGATGAGATCTCATGTTGCCCAGGCCGGAGTACAGTGGCGCAGTCTCAGCTCACTGCAACCTCTGCCTCCCAGGTTCAAGCAATCCTCCCATCTCAGCCTCCTGAGTAACTGGGACCACAGGGGCACACCACCACGCCCAGCTAATTTTTTGTATTTTTGGTAGAGATGAGGTTTCGCCATGTTGCTCAGGCTGGTCTCAAACTCCTGAGTTCAAGTGATTCGTTTGCCTCCGTCTCCCAAAGTGCTGGGATTACAGGCATAAGCCACTGGCCCGGCCTAAAGTCTCATTCAGTTCTACAATTGAGAAGTTCCTACTGCTTTCTTTGTTAAAGGTAAAACCCATTCACCTGAGTGAGCAATACTACCTATGTGCATATTTCTAAGCACAGGGATTCTTCACATAAAAAAAAAAATCAAAATACTCTATGTACTTCTTGTCAATTTTAAAAGAAAAAAAAAAGTGAATGTCTTCTTTTCTATATCCAAATTAATTTTACTGAAATAAATGGAGAGAGGATAGTGGCATTAGTGTTTTTTCTTTCTTAATAACTGAATCTTATTTTTGAATGATTGATCTGGTTCACCAACAGATTGAATTTCAGATACTGTCTGAAAATACTTCGTGGCTGTAGAACAGAACAGAATGTCTAACTATGCTTTGTAGACCTATCCCAATTTTTGTTTTGTTTTGTTTTGTTTTTTTGTTTTTGAGACGGAGTTTCGCTCTTGTTACCCAGGCTGGAGTGCAATGGCGCGATCTCGGCTCACCGCAACCTCCGCCTCCTGGGTTCAGGCAATTCTCCTGCCTCAGCCTCCTGAGTAGCTGGGATTACAGGCACGCACCACCATGCCCAGCTAATTTTTTGTATGTTTAGTAGAGACGGGGTTTCACCATGTTGACCAGGATGGTCTCGATCTCTTGACCTCGTGATCCACCCGCCTCAGCCTCCCAAAGTGCTGGGATTACAGGCTTGAGCCACCGCGCCCGGCCAGACCTATCCCAATTTTTAAGCTTCAAGATGTTGAAAAGCTTTATAGCCTCTGCTGCTATTTATCTAATCACTGGCAATCAGAAATTTCTTTTGGCTGTTAAAGAAACCAGAAAAACAGAATTTTAAAGAAGGCACTTTTGTGTTCTTCCTTTTTTTCTTTTTTTAAGACAGGGTTTCGTCATGTTGACCAGGCTGGTCTTGAACTCCCAACCTCAGGTGATCCACCCGCCTGGGCCTCCCCAAGTGCTGAGATTACAGGCGTGAGCCACTGTGCCCGGAGTGTTCTGCCCATTATGTGATGTCTGGAGCTAGGCATTTCAGGGCTGGCACGTGGCTTCCAGTCCAGGCTCCTTCTGTGCTTCCCCTCAGCCATCCTTAGGGTATGTTTATTGCCTCCTAAGCACAAGCTCCCTGCAGCACCTTTGCCATCATGTCTACCCTCAAAGACAGAAGAGAAAGGGCAATGGAAAATATCTGTTAGCCGAGAGTACGCTTCTTTTAAAGAAGTTTTCTAAGAGTTCCACCCAATGGCATCCACTTATACATTATTATTATTTTTTTTTTGAGATGGAGTCTTGCTCTGTCACCATGGCTGACATGCAATGGCATGATCTTGACTCACTGCAACCTTGGCCTCCGGGTTCAAGTGATTCTTCTGCCTCAGCCTCCTGAGTAGCTGAGACTACAGGCGTGCGTCAACATGCCTGGCTAATTTTCGTATTTTTAGTAGGGATGAGGGTTTCACCATATTGGCCAGGCTGGTCTCGAACTGCTGACCTTGTGATCTGCCTGCCTCGGCCTCCCAAAGTGCTGGGATTACAGGCATGAGCCACTGTGTCTGGCCAACATCTTTTTTGTTGTCGCTGTTGTTGTTTTATTTGTTTCTTTTATTTTGAGACGGAGTCTCACTCTGTCACCCAGGCTGGAGTACAATGGTGTGATCTTGGCTCACTGCAATCTCGGCCTCCCCAGTTCAAGTGATTCTCCCGCCTCAGCCTCCCGAATAGCTGGGATTACAGGCACCCGCCATCATGCCTGTCTAATTTTTGTATTTTTGTAGAGATGGAGTTTCACCTTGTTGGCCAGGTTGCTCTTGAACTCCTAACCTCAGGTGATTCACCCACCTCAGCCTCCCACAGTGCTGGGATTAAAGGTGTGTGCGGTTGTGCCCTGCCCACATCTTTGTTTGGTTTTTAATAACTTTGCTATCCCAAAGTAAAAGAAAGCGAGGAGAGAGAAAATCATAAATCTTTGCCACATAGAGTACGGACAAAAACCAATATTATTTCAAAAAAAGGAGCTGTACAGGCTCTTCAACTTTGAATTGATAAGCAAAACTATTTCAACATTTGAAATTATTTAAACAGAGAGTACACATAAATTCCATTAGTAGAGTTATCTGATAACTAAAATGGTCAAAATCCAATGAACCTTTTTAGATTTTTTGTTAACTATTGATTTGCGTTAAGTACTTTTTTTTTTTTTTTTTGAGACAAAGTCTTGATCTGTCACCCAGGCTGGAGTGTAGTGGCTCAATCTCAGCTCACTGCAGCCTCCTGGGTTTAAGCGATTCTCCTGCTTCAGCCTCCCAAGTAGCTGGGATTGCAGGCGCCTGCCACCACGCTGGCTAATTTGTTTATTTTTAGTAGAGACGGGATTTTACCATGTTGGTCAGGCTGATCTTGAACTCGTGACCTTGTGATCTGCCTGCCTTGGCCTCCCAAAGAGCTGGGATTATAGGCGTGAGCCACCATGCCCGGCTATATTTTGAAAGATAAGTATTTAAACACTCATTTTTCCTAAAACAGAGATTCATATTTTCAGTTCTTTTTATTTGTTTTGAGAGGAATTTCAGTTCTTTTTGTTTGTTTTTGAGAGGAATCTAGCTCTGTTGCCCAGGCTGGAGTCCGTGCAATGGCGCGATCCTGGCTCACTGCAACCTCTGCCTCCTGGGTTCAAGCTATTCTCCTGCCTCAGGCGCCCAAGTAGCTGTGATTGCAGGTGCTGGCCACCATGCCTGGCTAATTTTTTGTATTATTATAATAATAAGTATTTTTTTGAGATGGAGTTTTGCTCTTGTTGCCCAGGCTGGAGTACAATGGCACGATCTCGGCTCACCGCAACCTCCACCTCCCAGGTTCAAGCAATTCTCCTGCTTAGCCTCCTGAGTAGCTGGGATTACAGGCATGCACCACCACACCCAACTAATTTTTTGTATTTTTAGTAGAGATGGGGTTTCTCCATGTTGGTCAGGTTGGTCTTGAACCCCCAACCTCAGGTGATCCACCCGCCTCGGCCTCCCAAGGTGCTGGGATTACAGGTGTGAGCCACTGTGCCTGGCAGTACTTTAGTGCTTAAGAACATTTATATAAGGCCGGGCATGGTGGCTCATGCCTGTAATCCAAGCACTTTGGAGGCCAAGGCGGGCAGATCACCTGAGGTCGGGAGTTCAAGACCAGCCTGACCAACATGGTGAAACCCCGTCTTTAAAATAAATAAATAAATAAATAAATAAATAAATAAATAAAAGAACATTTATATAGGAATAAATAAATAAAATTTGTTCTAAGAAAAAAACTGGAGTTATAATAAAGAGATGAACAACTTGGTGGACATTTTCAACACTGAAATAGGTTTTATACAACATGGAGACACCATTTTCCTGATTAGAAAATGGTTGATCCAGCTGAGAAGAACCTGTCTTTTGCGTACAAGATGAGAATAGTCAAGAGAGTTTTGCCCACTGAGGAAGCAGGTTAATTTCAGAGGAGTGCAGTTTTAGTTGGGAGAGAACTGATGAGTGAACACACTTCATAACCACTGTCATTCAGCACGCCATCCACAAAGCATCTCTAGAAGATGGCGTTTTTATGCCAACCGAAATATATTTACTCTACTTACAGGCACATAAAATGTATTTGTGTCTTTGTTTCCTTGTCTGTAAAATAGGAAAAATAATTATACCTACCTTAACTCAGACTTCTGAGTTAATATGGGAAAGTCATGTAGAATGCTGTGTGGTATATACCAAATGCTTTATGAGTTTGTTATTGTTTGTTATTTAAGCAAATTAGAAAATAGAGTTAATAACATCTGTTCTTCGGTTGAAGTTCATATAGGGCTGTCAAATGGTGATTTATTCTTCCGGGGAGAGTGAAGAACGATGGCTTGAAATTAAATTTCTGCCTCCCTGTGTTTTTGTTGGCTCTGATAAGATTGTTTCACTTTCATTCACTCCTGGACCTTAGCAGGATTATTGGAGAGGATTGAGGAAGGGAGGTACAGACACTGAATCCATAGCAACTAGCTCTCATTACCTGGATCCTCCATTTCCTCTGTGTATTTGTAAAGCCTCTTTTATCTTTGTTGGATACAAGTTTTCTGCCTGTATGTTTCAAGCCAGCAAATTATCTGATGAAACTATTAAAGAGAAAGAAAGCATTACTTCCAGAAAATATTTTGTGCTCTTGGGCTCCAAGGCTAAGCTAAGGCAGCTGCTGAGGAAGACGTTGACAGATCATTGGACAGTGTTATCTTAACAGAAGAAAAATTAGTAGCTATTTTAAACAAGAAAACTACAAAAAGACATGGACTATGATGTCGAATTTCATAATCTTTAGAAAGGTTGAAGGAAATACCGTGGTTGGAGCCCTGAGTCCAAGCCCCAGCTCTGCCGCATACGGGTTGTGTCTTCTGCAAGGACCCTGGCATCCATGAGGATGGTCCCTGTATTTAACTGGGTTCCACCTAAGCGTCTGTAGCAGAGAATGCCAAAATACATTGGCTTTTAAAAGGTAGATGCTTGGCTGGGCGTGGTGGCTCACGCCTGTAATCCCAGCACTTTGGGAGGCCGAGGCTGGTGGATCAACTGAGGTCAGGAGTTCATGACCAGCCTGGCCAACATGTTGAAACCCCATCTCTATTTAAAAAAAAAAAAAAAAGAGAGAGAGAAAAAAAAAAGTAGATGCTTGTTTCTTTCTGTGTAGACGTCTGGAAATAGGTAGTTCATCTTTGGGTTTTTATTTTTGTTTTTGTTTTTGAGACAGAGTCTTTCTCTGTCGCCCAGGCTGGAAGGCAGTGACACGATCTCAGCTCATTGCAGCCTCCGCCTCCTGGATTCCACTGATTCTCCTGCCTCAGCCTCTCAAATAGCTGGGACTACAGGCACGTGCCACTACTCCTGGCTAATTTTTGTATTTTTAGTAGAGACGAGGTTTCACCATGTTGGCCAGGCTGGTCTCAAACCCCTGACCTCGTGTTCCACCCTTCTTGGCCTCCCAAAGTGCTAGGATTCTAGGCGTGAGTCACCACGTCTGGCTATCTCTGGATTTAAGATGCCTGCTTTTGTTCTGTCCATCTCACAGTCAGCAGGAAGAGAGTAAAGGGTCAAGCATGCACAATCTTTGTAAGGGCAAAGCTGAGATAAAGGCACCTATCACCTTCTCAACATTTCATGGCTAAAACTTAGTCATATGGCCACCTCTACCTGCAGGTGTGGTTAGATAAAGTAGTGGCCTTTAGTTAGGTAGCCATGGGCTCACTGGAAATTCTATGTCTGTGGAAGGGGAGGTCAGATACTGAAAGGTAACTGGCAATATGCCTTGTTTTGGCAGTACTTGGAGTATTTGGACTATCTCACGGTACTCGAGAGAAGATGAAATGAAAACCCAGTAGAAAAAGCACAGGGCTGATTTTAATTCCATTTTTGTGGTGCCACCGATGGTAATCCACTCAGCCTGATAGTTGTGGCTAGGAAGGCAGGAGTTGCAGCAAAGGAGGCTGGGCTGAAAGCATCTGTCATTTTTCTGCCTTAGCGTATGAAAGGATATTTTCCTCTGAGGGTTAAAAATATTTTGCAGACTAGATTGGCTTTAGGAAAATGTTTTTGTTTCCTCTTGCGAGGTGTGCGTGTGTATATGTGTGTGTATGTTGTTTAAAAGTGACCCTGCCGGGCGTGATGGCTCAAGCCTGTAATCCCAGCACTTTGGGAGGCTGAGGCGGGTGGATCACGAGGTCAAGAGATCGAGACCATTCTGGTCAACATGGTGAAACCCCGTCTCTACTAAAAATACAAAAAATTAGCTGGGCATGGTGGCACATGCCTGTAATCCCAGCTACTCAGGAGGCTGAGGCAGGAGAATTGCCTGAACCCAGGAGGTAGAGGTTGCGGTGAGCCGAGATCGCGCCATTGCACTCCAGCCTGGGTTAAAAGAGCGAAACTCTTTCTACAAAAAAAAAAAAAAAAAAAAAGTGACCCTGATGGCCGGGAGTGGTGGCTCACACCTATAATCCCTGTGCTTTGGGAGACTGAGGCGGGTGGATCACGAGGTCAAGAGATCAAGACCGTCCTGGCCAACATGGTGAAACCCCATCTCTACTAAAAATATAAAAATTGGCCAGGCGTGGTGGCTCACGCCTGTAATCCTAGCACTTTGGGAGGCCGAGGTGGGTGGATCACCTGAGGTCAGGAGTTCAAAACCAGCCTGGTCATCATGGTGAAACCCCATCTTTTAAAAAAAAGTTTAAAAAGAAAAAATATATAAAAATTAGCTGGGCATGGTGGTGCACACCTGTAATCCCAGTTACTCGGGAGGCTGAGGCAGGAGAATTGCTTGAATCCAGGAGGCGGAGGTTGCAGTGAGCCGAGATCGCGCCATTGCACTCCAGCCTGGGTAACAAGAGCGAAACTCCGTCTCAAAAAAAAAAAAAAAAAAAAGTAACCCTGAGATGAGGAGCAAAGGGAGGGAATAAAGAGGTGTGGTTTCATCTTACACTTGCAGAGTGACCTTGAAACAGAAAAGCTGTGGATTCCTGGAGTGGCCCCAAACTGTCTTCATGTCCGTGTGCTCCCCACTGTTGGTGATATTCTCAGAGTGCTGCTATGGATTATTTATGCTGTGGATTGTCCTGATGTGTGTGTGTGTGTGCCCATGTGTGTATTGGGGAGCAATGAGGGTGCCGTAGGGACAAATTCTAGGGTATGTATATTTAATCTATGGGGAAGGAGGGTCCTTTTCATGCAGTGAAGAATTGTGGAGGGGACTCCCCCTGAAGATTCCAGGAGATAGAAGCAAAGTTGGGGACTGGAGTTTGTCCACAAGGAAAGCCCTATCATGGGGTTTAAAATCCCCTTTCCTTGGACTCTGGAAACAATCAAATTCAGCATCCAGTTGCAGATATATTCCCACAAATTGTCTTCCAATATTCCGGACAGTCTGTTCATTAAGCAGTCTTGTGTTACTAATACGTAGGGAACTAAGGGATGGTGTGATGCTGAGAAGGCTGGTGTTCTCTGTGACTCCATTTTTTGATGCTGTCATCACCAATGACAGCATTATTCCAAAGGAAAGTATGGTTTTATTTTTCCATGGCAAGCAAAAACGGAATCAGAAACCAAGTCAGAGTTGACTTGGAGTCAAGATCACTGAGGAGACAGGTTATAGCCAGATGGTCTCTAGGAAGAAAATGAGATGGGCCCCGCAGTTTGAAAGATAAATATTTAATTACTTACTTTCCTATAACAAAGTGTGTGTGTTGCTGTAGTGCTGGGTGCAAATCTCATTTAGAAGTGGGGAGGAGACTCAAGCTGTTTATGTAAGTATCAAAGGAAAGGCTATGCCAGCAGACTAGAAGGTTGGGAGCTTCCAGGGAGCATCCTGTGGGTACACACACACGTAAACAAACCAGGACAGTAAGTTTAGAGTGGGTAAGTGAGTGAACGGTGAATGTAGCTGATCCTTGAGTCTAGACTGCGTTGGGAGGCTGGGAATGGGGTGTTGGATAAAGCACATTTTCAATTTGGAATCAAGGACTTGGAGTAGACCTTTTGGCAAAGAGCAAGTCGCATGGGACTGCCTGAGCAGAAGTGGACAGTCAGCAGCTGGTGGTCAGTGAGAGAGCAGAGATCCACATCTTTTTTTATTTTTTATTTTTATTTTTTTAGAGACAGGGTCTCGCTATGTTGCCCAGGCTGGAGTGCAGTGGCTATTCACAGGCGCGATCCCACTACTGATAAGCGTGGGAGTTTTGATCTGCTCCGTTTCCAACCTGGGCCGGTTCACCCCTCCTTAGGCAACGTGGTGGTCCCCTGCTCCCGGGAGGTCACCGTATTGATGCTGAACTTAGTGCGGACACCCGACTGGCATAGTGCACGACAGCCCAGAACTCCTGGGCTCAAGAGATCCCAGCCTCAGCCCCTCGAGTAGCTGGGACGACAGGCATGCACCACCGTGCCCGGCAGAGATCAACATCTTAAAGCCATGTGCCCACAGAAGCAAGTCAGGCATGACATTACAGAGTCATACACCTTTACAAACCTGTGGGCTGAAAAAGGAATGGATTCTTTTTCCGCTTTATAGCAGACACTTCTGGATTATGAAGAGAGAACACTTAGCTCTTCCCTGGCTTTCAAACAAAATAAATAAATAAATGAAAAATAAAAGAAGGAAGATCTTCTCTGGCTTTACAGGCAATGAACAGCCTACCTGGTGATACTCTTTACCTGCTCTGTAAAAGAACATCGCTAGCCCATTCCATCCAGCAAGTGTTTCCCAAACTTCACTGGTCAAAAGGACGACCTGAGGTTCTTCCCAAGCCAATTGACTCTGAACTGCAAAGAAGGGAATCTAAGACTCAACATCTTTAACAGGGCTCCTGTGCATTCTTTTGACCAGCGACATTTGGGAAATACCATGTTTTCTAAGCAGTGGCGGTCATGTTAGACTGCTGCCGTAGTTATGTATGCAGAGAGCAGGTGTACTTAAAACTTAGGACAGGATTGGGCTGGGTGTGGTGACTTACGCTTGTAATCCAAACACTTTGGAGGCCAAGGCAGGCGGATCACCTGAGGTAGGGAGTTCAAGACCAGCCTGACCAACATGGTGAAACCCCATCTTTAAAAAAAAAAAAAAACTTAGGACAGGATATAAGAGGAGAAGGGAAATTAAAGTGAAGCTGAGATGAGAAACAGAAATTCCAAGGGCAGCAGAACCACATTAGTGGATTTCTAAGTTCTTTATCTGAGTTATTTTGCTCTCTGGGCATCTTTTTCCTCATCTGTGAAATGAAGGGGCTAATCTAGTTTTAGGGCCCTGGTGGATGTCTCCAGGACCATTCTGAAGGGGAGAATGTCTTTTTTTTTATTTTTAATTTTTTTAGATGGGGTTTTTCACCTTGATGGCCAGGCTGGTCTTGAACTCCTGACCTCAGGTGATCTACCCACCTCGGCCTCCCAAAGTGCTAGGATTACAGGCGTGAGCCACTGCACCCAGCCAGGGAGAATGTCTTAATCTGTTTGTGTTGCTATAAAGGAATAACTGGCTGGGTGCAGTGGCTCACACCTGTAATTCCAGCACTTTGGGAGGCAGAGGCGGGCAGATCACCTGAGGTCAGGAGTTTGAGACCAGCCTGGCCAACATGGTGAAATCCCATCTCTACTAAAAATACAAACATTAGCCAGGTGTGGCGGACACCTGTAATCCCAGCTACTCAGGAGGCTGAGGCAGGAGAATTGCTTGAACCTGGGAGGTGGAGGCTGCAGTGAGCTGAGATCGCACTTCAGCCTGGGTAGCAGAGTGAGACTGTCTCGAAAAACAAAAAACAAACAAAACCAGGAATAATTGAGGCTGGGTAACAGATACAGAAAGGAGGTATATTCAGCTCACAGTTCTGCAGATTATACAAGAAGCATGGTGCCAGTATCTGCTTCTGGTGAGGGTCTCGGCTGCTGCTACTCATGACCAAAGGCTAAGGGGAAACAATGTGCAGAGGTCACATGGTGAGAGAGGAAACAAGATGGGGGGGAGGTGCCAGGCTCTTCTTAACAATCAGCTCTCACAGGAACACACAGACTAAGAACACACCATTCACCCCGATCCCCACCCAAGAAAGGGCATCCATCTATTAATGAGGGATCTTCCCCATGACCCAAACACCTCCCATTAGGCCCCACGTTCAATCTTGGGGATAAAATTTCAACATGATTGGTTGGGCGTGGTGACTCATGCCTGTAATCCCAGTGCTTTGAGAAGCCGAGGTGGCTGGATCATGAAGTCAGGAGTTTGAGACCAGCCTGACCAACATGGTGAAACCCCTTCTCCAAAAGTATAAAAATTATCTGGGCGTGGTGGCACGCACCTGTAGTCCCAGCTACTCAGGAGGCTGAGGCAGGAGAATCGTTTGAACCCAGGAGGTGAAGGTTGCAGTGAGCCTTGATCATGTCACTGCACTGCAGCCTGGGTGACAGAGCGAGACTCCATCTCAAAAAAAAAAAAAATTTCAACATGATTACTGGAGGGGACAAACATCCAAACTGTAGCAGGCTCCCTCAGGCTTATCACATCTCCTCTTCAGCCAAAGCAAATCTGCTTGGATTTGCTTTGCGGATTGGGCTTCCATGTTAGATTTCATTTAAGTAAAATATTCAGTACGATTTTAAAAAAATTTTTGAAAACGACCGCACTAAATGATTTCTAAGGTCCTTACAGCTCTAGGATACTAAGTGTGTCTTCAGCAGCAGCGCCAACAACAGAGATCATTAGCACAGAAAAGAGCACCAGGCGCCTTAGGACGCAGGCTACATTTTGAGACCTAGCTTTCAAATATCGACTCCTGCTGTTCAAGCCTGCTGGCTTCCTTGTTGTGGGCTGACATTCAAGTGGAGAAGAAATAATTGTGGCGTTTCCGTGAATATCGCAACTTAAAGACAAAAAATCAACCAGAAGGGTTGTTTGTCATTGTGTAGACAGAATAATCACTGGTTAATTGCCTGAATTTTCTTCCTTTCCACTGGTTGTTTTCATATCAAGTAGCTATAGTCAGGTGTAAGTTCTGTTGAGTGACTGGGCCTAAGACCAGCTGTGCATTCAAAAGCAGGTGTACCCAGCGACAAGCCAGGTGCCTGGTGGGAGAGCCTGCCAGGAGTTTAGAGATGCCACTTCCCCTATGTAGACAGGGCATGCTATGCTGTATCTTTAGAAACGAGCACCTGTTTACAGATGAATATAACCTTTGCCTGCCTACCCACCTTTCAATCTAGGGGAAAAGGGCTGCTATCTACGTCTGTGGCAAAACTTGGGTTCAAGTCCAGCTCTGTTCTTGTGTACTTTGGACGAATCACCTATCTTACCTTAACTGCGAGACAATAATATCTACTTTGTGGCAGTGCTGTGTGGATCAAATAAGATAATGTATGTGAAAGCGTTTTGTAAATAGCACGGTCTTAAAAATGTAAAGATACATTTATCATAATGAATAATGGCACCATATTCAGGCAGACAGTATTAGGAAGAAAACGCTGTTACATTCACAAAGTATACAAATGCTTTTATGTGTAATCAGACAATAGATAACATGTTTATTAACACATCCATTTATTCATTTATTCGTTCATTCGCTCATTCCTGCCTATATAGCACTAGTCCCTGGGGAGATAAGAAGTAAATTAAGGGAAAATGGTTAGATAAAAAATACATTTAGAATTTGATGATCAAACAGTTCGGTGTCTATTGAGCCAGAACTATGTTCCCGGAGCTCGGCTCTTTTCCCGGGGAGCACAGGTCTCCACTGGAGAGGCTCGTAGTCAGGAAGAGAGGATAATGGCTCGGTGAAGTCTGAAAAATCCAGAGGATATCCAGAGTTTGCTCCCGGCTTGGCAGATTGATGCTGACTGAGCACAGATGTGATCTCAGGGCCACTTTCCAGAATGTTCACTGCTCTCCCCATTCCCATTCAGTTGCACTCATTTCCTGTCTGGGTGTTCAGGACTCTCCCAAATGCGCTGAATGAACTTTGCGGTACCTCAGCTGAGCCCAGTTTAGCCTTTCAGGTAGCATGACTAGACTTGTGGATGACTGGACTAGCAGACTAGTAGAGAGATGGTCCTCAGAGCTTCTCTAACATAGTACTGAAGGAAAAGTCTTATTTATTTATTTATTTTTTTGAGAAGGAGTCTCACTCTGTTACTCAGTCTAGAGTGCACTGACACGATCTCAGCTCACTGCAACCTCCACCTCCCCGGTTCAAGCAATTCTCCTGCCTCAGCCTCCCGAGTAGCTGTGATTATAGGCATGCGCCACCACGCCCACCTAATCTTTGTATTTTCGGTAGAGACGGGGTTTCCTGATGTTGGCCAGGCTGCTCTCGAACTCCTGACCTCAATTGATCCACCCACCTCAGCCTCCCAAAGTGCTGGGATTATAAGCGTGAGCCACTGCGCCCAGCCAGGAAAAGACTTTTTAAATAAAAAATACAGACGGTGTGCCTCCTTTGAACATGTTCTTTTTAAATTGTAGTAGCCAACAGAAATGATTTAGCATATACATGTATGATTATGTTGAGAAGATATGCAAGACGAAATAGCTTTAAGCAGCAGAGATGAAGGGACCGGGGCTGCCAGTTGTAGAGTTAACCACACCCTTTGGTTACCTGCGTAACATTGCACCATGCTGCACAAGGCATGCAACTCTCACAGGCGGATCATTTAGGTCACTGCTCATGGTTAATTCCAAACTTGCTCCTCTTGCTTTTACTGAACGTAAATAAAAACAAATTTAAGATTGGCCACTTACGCCCCTGCAGAAGGCTGGAAGTGGATGGTACCTACAGCTTTCCAGTCTCAGTGAACGCCTTGCCTTTGATCTCTCTCACTTCTCTCAGAAAATGGTAACAAAAAGATTAAAGTTTTTCCCCTGTTAAGGGCTCCTCCTCCCTCCCACCCTTCCCTCTTTCTGAAGGGCTCTTGGGTCAGACAAGAGCATTGCATATATTTTGCAATCCAAAGGGATCAAGCAGGGATAAAGGGCGTGGTTTCCTGCCCTGGGAGGAAGGCTCTGCCAGCGGCCTCCCCTCTGAGCCTTAGTAAGAGGTTCCTTGACAAGCCGCGACTTTGTCCATGCCTTTGACATTGATTAGTTCCAGGGACTCCTGTTGGGGGAGCCACCTGGTGTGTATTTTTCCTCTGTGTGTCAGAAAGACTCAGGCACCATATGACTTTGAAGTGGGTGCCTCGTGGCCTGTTATAGAGATTCCTCAGAGAAAGACTGTGTCCTCTTCCACAGCCTGGTGGCTGGCAGATGTCTTCTTGCTTTGGATACTGTTTTGCCCAGGCCCCTGGTGACATCCGTGCCTTGTTTCATGATATCTTGTAATCTTTCGTTTATTTATCTAGCAGTTTTACTCAGCTCTTGAATATACACAAAATGTGTATTTCCTTTACTGTTCTTTAACATCATAATATTAGTGGAACTTGCTTTCTACTCTCTTTAAAATTCTTATTTATTGGCCGGGCGCGATGGCTCATGCCTGTAATCCTAGCACTTTGGGAGGCCGAGGTGGGTGGATCACATGAGGTCAGGAATTCAAGACCAGCTTGGCCATCATGGTGAAACCCCATCTTAAAAAAAAAATTTTTTTCTTATTTATTTATTTATTGAGATGAAATCTCGCTCTGTTGTCCAGGCTGGAGTGCAATGGTGCAATCTCACCTTACTGCAGCTTCCGCCTTCGGGTTCAAGTAATTCTCCTGCCTCAGCCTCCCGAGTAGCTGGGATTACAGGCACTCACCACCACACCCACATAATTTTTTTGTATTGTTTAGGAGAGACGAGGTTTCACCTTATTGGCCAGGCTGGTCTCAAACTCCTGACCTTGTGATCCGCCCACCTCAGCCTCCCAAAGTGTTGGGATTACAGGCATGAGCCACCATTCCCAGCCTAAAATTCTTTTTTTTTTTTTTTTTGAGAAAGTGTTTCACTCATGTTACCCAGGCTGGAGTGCAATGGCGCGATCTCGGCTCACCGCAACCTCCGTCTCCTGGGTTCAGGCAATTCTCCTGCCTCAGCCTCCTGAGCAGCTGGGATTACGGGCATGCGCCACCATGCCCAGCTAATTTTTTGTATTTTTAGTAGAGACGGGGTTTCACCATGTTGACCAGGATGGTCTCGATCACTTGACCTCGTGATCCACCCGCCTCGGCCTCCCAAAGTGCTGGGATTACAGGCGTGAGCCACCGCGCCCGGCCCTAAAATTCTTTTTTAATACACAAGGTGTATAGACTTACAATTGCATAAAAGTTACGTGGAAAACTAACTTTTGGAACTTAGATTATGTATTTTTTGTTTTGTTTTGTTTTGTGAGACGGAATTTTGGTCTGATGTTCAGGCTGGAGTGCAGTGGTGTGATCTTGACTCACTGCAACCTTTGCCTGCTGGGTTAAATCCATTCTCCTGCCTTAGCCTTCTGAGTAGCTGGGATCACAGGTGCCCACTACCACACCTGGCTAATTTTTGTAACTTTAGTAGAGATATGGTTTTACCATGTTGACCAGGCTGGTCTCAAACTCCCGACCTCAAGTGATTTGCCCGCTTTGGCCTGCCAAAGTGCTAGGATTATAGGTGTGAGCCACCACACCCCGCCTAGATTATGTATTCCTTGTGACTAAACACCATTACAAATTAGTGATCTTCTAATAAATCTCATAATAATTCTAAGATCAAGGTTATCCTGAGCAAACCATGGTTATCTCCACCGCCAACACCAGAATAATAATGACAGCTATAGCATTCACTTAAGGCATAGAAGTTTACAAAGTAGTTTCTCTAAATGACCCATTTTGTTCTTCATACCAGTATCCATGTCATTTTACAGGCAGATAACCAAGACTTAGAGAAGAAGAGATTTGCCCAGGATCACTCAAGGGTACATGAAGGAGGCAGGATTTGAAGCCAGGTTTCCCACCGCAGAGCCACAGGGCCTGCCCAACATGTACAAATTTCATACATTTCTCTAAGAGTCGTGCGATTGGGCCAATCACGGTGGCTCACGCCTGTAATCCCAGCACTTTGGGAGGCCGAGGTGGGTGGATCACGAGGTCAAGAGATGGAGACCATCCTGGCCAACGCGGTGAAACCTCGTTTCTTAAAAAAAAAAAAAAAAAAAGAAAGAGTCGTGTGATCCGGCTAGAAGTGGCAACAAATGCACGGGAATGGGCATCCCGGCACCGTGGTTTGGTCATGATGTTGCTGCCTGTCACTATGCGGTCCTCTATAAATCTCTTCATTCATACAGGCCTCAGGTCACTCATCTCAAATAGCAAGAGCCTGAACAAGTTGGGTGTTTGTCAACAGGGATGACTGTGCAGGTATTTCAAAGATTCTGCAAATGCCTGGCTGATTTCATGGAGGTGGAGGCTGACCTTTAATCACAGCAATCTTTGTTTTTTTTTTTTTTTTTTTTGAGATACAGTCTCTCTCTGTCCCTCAGGCTAAAGGGCAGTGATGTGATCAGCTCACTGTAATCTCAAATTCCTGGGCTCAAGGGGTCCTCCTGCCTCCGCCTCCAGAGTAACTGGGACTACAGGCTTGCACCACCACGTCCAGCTAGTTTTTTTTTTTTTTTTTTTTGAGACGGAGTTTCACTCACGTTACCCAGGCTGGAGTGCAATGGCGCAATCTCGGCTCACCACAACCTCCGCCTCCTGGGTTCAGGCAATTCTCCTGCCTCAGCCTCCGGAGTCGCTGGGATTACATGCATGCGCCACCATGCCCAGCTGATTTTTTGTATTTTTAGTAGAGACGGGGTTTCACCATGTTGACCAGGATGGTCTCGATCTCTTGACCTCGTGATCCACCCGCCTCGGCCTCCCAAAGTGCTGGGATTACAAGCGTGAGCCACCGCGCCCGGCCTAATTCTGTATTTTTAGCAGAGGCGGGGTTTCTCCATGTTGGTCATGCTGGTCTCGAACTCCTCATCTCAGGTGATGTGTCCCCCTCGACCTCCCGAAGTGCTGGGATTACAGGCATGAGCCACCATGCCTGGCCGTCCGTCTTCCTTTTTAGATCTAAGAGAGGGATCAGAAAAAGCTGGTACTACATTGCATCCAAAGGAAGAGAGAGAGCAGCCTCAGAGAACGGGCACACAGGGGCAGAAGGGAGACACAGATGAAGACTTTTTTTCTGCTGTGTTTCTTGGGTCCTGAATATTTAATATAATGGTTACGTCTATACACTTAAAAAATACAGACATTGGCTGGGCGTGGTGGCTCACGCCTGTAATCCAAGCACTTTGGAGGCCAAGGGAGCGAATCACCTGAGGTCGGGAGTTCAAGACCAGCCTGACCAACATGGTGAAACCCTGTCTTAAAAAAAAAAAAAAACAGACATTATTTTTCTTTGTTACAAGTAACTTGATTTTAGGCCTGGCGCAGTGGTTCATACCTTTACTCCCAGCACTTTGGGAGGCTGAGGCGGGATCACAAGGTTAGGAGTTTGAGACCAGCCTGGACAATATGCTGAAATCCTGTCTCTACTAAAAATACAGAAATTAGCCGGGCATGGTGGCAGACTCCTGTAGTCCCAGCAACTCAGGCGGCTGAGGCAGGAGAATTGCTTGAACCTGGAAGGTGGAGGTTGCAGTGAGCCAAGATCGTGCCATGGCACTCCAGCCTGGGCGACAGAGTGAGACTCCATCTCCAAAAAACAAAACAAAACAAATAAGTTGATTTGACAGTGTTCCTGAATTTCAAAAGCTTGAAAACCACCAGAACTTGACGATGTTGAAAGCCACTTCCAACACTGGCATCAATACCATTAATTACAGAGTGGAAGAGAAGGTGGCTGAATGTAATTCCCCTAGCCCTTCACCATTGTGTTACTATTCACTTTTTTTTTTTTTTTTTTAAGAAATGGGGTTTCACCACATTGGCCAGGCTGGTCTTGAACTCCTGGCCCCAAGCGATCTGCCCGCCTCGGCCTCCCAGAGTGCTGGGATTACAGGCGTGAGCCGCTGCGCCCGGCTCCATTTAGATCTTATGGCATGAAATTAAAGAAACTGAAATTGTTTTCTTCTTCACAAAGAGATGGCAAATCTTTGATCCTGGTCACCCCATCCGCCCATCCCCTGCCCCTAGACAACAGTCACTCTTACACGGATTGGCGGAGAGTAGAAGAGAAAATAAAGAAAATGGGTGGAGGGGGTAACAAAAATGAGGTCAAGGAATAGAAAAGGAAAGAGGAAGAGTAGAAAAAGGCTACTGTGGGCACAGAGCGGCCTTATGAGAAGGAGGAAAGCGGAACAGAGCCTGCTGAGGGACGACCGGTTACTGCTTCAAGCACTGGCTGGGCAGTGCCACCTCTCACTCGAATGAGGCTGCACACAATTACAGATGCATCTTCTGGCTTTTATTTATTTATTTTTTTTGAAACAGAGCCTTGGTTCAAGCAGTTCTCTGCCTCAGCCTCCCAAGTAGCTGGGATTACAGGTCACACCACCATGCTGGGCTGATTTTTGTATTTTTAGTAGAGACGGGGTTTCATCATCTTGGCCAGGCTGCTCTTGAACTCCTGACCTCGTGATCTACCTGCCTCAGCCTCCCAAAGTGCTGGGATTACAGGCATGAGCCACCGTGCCTGGCCATCTTCCCACTTTGTACCCATGCCTTGGTACTGACCTACCACCCCTTCCAGTGTCTTTCCCCTCTCACGGGCACGCTGACACCCTCCTTGAGGTCTCACCCATGCCCCTTCCCCAAGGCCTGTCCGTCAGCCAGCTGGACAATGTGTCACAGGGTTACCTACAGCCACAGGCCATGACTTGGTGCATATTCTGACAGTACCAACTCTATTTGCTGCCAAGTCATTTAAAATAGTGTGTATTGCCTGTAATCCCAGCACTTTGGGAGGCCAAGGTGGACAGATCACCTGAGGTCAGGAGTCTGAGACCAGACTGGTCAACATGCTGAAATCCTGTCTCTACTGAAAATATAAAAATTAGCCGGGTGTGGCAGTGGGCGCCTGTAATCCCAGGTGCTCGGGAGGCTGAGGCGGCGGAATCCCTTGAGCCAGGAGGTGGAGGTTGCAGTCAGCAGAGATCTCACTGCGCTCCAGCCTGGGTGACAGAGTGAGACTCCGTCTCAAGAAACAAACAAAAAACAGTATATATTAAAGCAAACAGATATATTATGGTACAGGATGTTGGATTCGCACAAATGCCAAATCCAGCTGGAGACTTGGAAATGCTGAGCATCTGGCTGCTGCAGACTTAGTTCACTCAGCGTTATTAATTCACCCTGATCTGCTATTAGAGACATTTTTTTCCCCTGGAAATGATTGAGGAAATTTGGCCTAATTTGCTCATCTTCTGAGGAGCGTCTATATCGGGCACTAGATTAGCAAAAGTATTAGCAAAAAACCAAAGACATGGCACTTTATATTTTATTTTATTTTATTTTATTTATTTATTATTTTTGAGACGGAGTCTCACTCTTGTTACCCAGGCTGGAGTGCAATGGCGCGATCTCGGCTCACCGCAACCTCCGCCTCCTGGGTTCAGGCAATTCTCCTGCCTCAGCCTCCTGAGTAGCTGGGATTACAGGCACGTGCCACCATGCTCAGCTAATGTTTTGTATTTTCAGTAGAGATGGGGTTTCACCATGTTGACCAGGATGGTCTCGATCTCTTGACCTCGTGATCCACCCTCCTCGGTCTCCCAAAGTGCTGAGATTACAGGCGTGAGCCACTGCACCTGGCCCTATTTTATTGTATTTTTAAGATGGGGTCTCCCTCTGTTGCCCAGGCTGGAGTGCAGTGGTGCAATCTCGGCTCACTGCAGCCTCTGCCTCCCAGGTTCAAGCAATTCTCTGACCTCAGCCTCCCAAGTAGCTGGGATTACAGGCACACCACCACACCCCGCTAATTTTTGTATTTTTAGTAGAGACGGGGTTTCACCATGTTGGCCAGGCTTGTCCCAAACTCCTGACCTCAGGTGATCCACCCGCTTCAGCCTCCCAAAGTGCTGGGATTACAGGCGTGAGCCACCTCACCAGGCCGACATGGCACTTTAATGACAGAGATGAAGGTGGTTTGATGGGAAGTGGAAGAGCTCTCTAGGCAGTAGGTGAAGTGATTCTGCCAACTGACAGAGCCAGCTCTGTTTACCAGTGTGTGTGTGGGCCAGGTCATAAAAATAGGAAGCCCTCAATGAGCGCTTTTTACACCAGCTTTTCCCAAAGTCTATTTCATGGAATATTAGTCTTATTAAATGCTTCAAACAAGAAGGGTTCTGTGGTCAGGTAAGTCTGGGAGACACTCTTGGAGTTCCACAAAGTACAAGGTGTTAAAGGCTCTGAGAAATCATACAAGTAAACAAATTGGTTTGGCTCAATGTTGCCCAAGTATAATGGACCCCTTTAAAAAACACGTAACTCTTCTCTTTATAACTCTTATTTTAAAAAATTTATTTATTTATTTATATTTATTTATTTATTAAAGACGGGGTTTCACCATGTTGGTCAGGCTGGTCTTGAACTCCCAACCTCTGGTGATCTGCCCGCCTTGGCCTCCAAAGTGCTTGGATTACAGGCGTGAGCCACCACGCCCAGCCTATAATGCTTATAATACCCCAGAATCAGTATTCTAGGGAACACACCAAGGGAGACACCATCCTAGATAATATTATAGACCAGAAGTTACCATTCCTCACTCAAGGGCCTCTTTGTTGTTCTCCCATCCCACCCTAGCCTTTTTTTTTTTTTGAGACGGAGTCTTTCTCTGTCACCCAGGCTGGAGTGCAGTGGTATGAATGTGGCTCATTGCAACCTCCACCTCCTGGGTTCAAGCAATTCTCCTGCCTCAGTCTCCCCAGTAGCTGGGATTACAAGCATGTGCCACCACGCCCGGCTAGTTTTTGAATTTTTAGTAGAGACTAGGTTGGTCTTGAACTCTTGACCTCAAGTAATCCACCCGCCTCGGCCTCCCGAGTGCTGGGATTACAGGTGTGAGCCACCACACCTGGCCTGTTCTCTCTTTTTGTCTCATGTTTTGAACACCTTTTCTTAGCAAACAGAACCATATTTATCTCATTCGCAGTGATGTGTAAACGTAGCAATGTATAGGCGGTATTCACTGGCACAGGTTCCTTAATTTCAGCTCTCCGCCCCTGTGCTCCCCTGCTGGGCTGTTCTGCTTTGGGTATTGTTTAGATATTACCACCTGATAACAGTCTGATCCACAAGTTTCACCAGGGCAATGCCAGAGGTGTCATCAACAGCCAATTAGGACTTGGGCAACATAAGCTAGTCCGCTGGCAGACTGAATTGATCTAATTTTAGCTCAGAGCAAAGAAATATGATGCTAGGGCCGACTTGTATAAATAGGTATATGGTGCACGTACAATTGTCATTAGAGATTTTTCAATGGTAAAATAGCACTGGAATGTCTTGCCCACTTCACAAATCCCGAAGAGTCTGGGTACTAGGGGTGGGAAAGTTCCACATGAAGCCATTCTACAAATGGTATTATTGTGCCTATGTAACATGCACTGTTTTTGTATTCAAGGTTCTATTAATCTAAAGGAGACTGTATTAGGTAACTCTCAAGATTTCAAAAAAATGATATTACAAAAATTATGAAAACGTAAGAAAATTATAAAGCACGGCAAAGCCTCCGGTCTTTAAGCAGCAGTTCTTATTTTCAGTCAGTTGAATGTAGGAGCTTCAGAAGAGTCATATCAATGAATCGTGTTTTTTTTTTTTTTTTTTAAATAATAAAGACGGGGTTTCACCATGTTGGTCAGGCTAGTCTTGAACTCTCGACCTCAGGTGATCCACCCAACTTGGCCTCCAAAGTGCTTGGATTATAGGCATGAGCCACCACGCCCGGCCTGAATCGTGTGTTATAGATGACAAAGCATTCCTCTGTTCATTATATGACTTTCTTCTCCCAATAATCAGGTGATGTCTTCATTAGTACACTATCTGAGCATTGAAAAGCACCACATTCTATAATTTTCAGGAACTTTTTGTTATAGACGTTAGAAACCCAACAGAAACTACCTCATGCCAGAAGCCCAACTGATTGCAAGAGTTCTAGCATTTTCTTTTCTTTCTTTTTCTTTTTTTGAGACAGAGTTTCACTCTTGTTGCCCAGGCTGGAGTGCAGTGGTGATCTCCGCTCACTGTAGCCTCTGCCTCCCGAGCTCAAGCGATTCTCCTGCCTCGGCCTGTTGAGTAGCTGGGATTACAGATGCATGCCACCAGGCCTGATTAATTTTGTATTTTTGATAGAGACGGAGTTTCTCCATGTTGGTCAGGCTGGCCTTAAACTCCCGACCTCAAGTAATCCACCCACCTCAGCTTCCCAAAGTGCTGGGATTATAGGCATGAGTCACCGCACCCCGCTGATTCCAGTATTTTCTTTTGATCTTTTTTTTTTTTTTTTTTTTTAAATAGAATTCTAGGAATAATTGAATAATCAAGACACAGGAAGAGCAGAGATGCAGCTGAGAGCCAGACAGTAGAAGGCTGTCAGAATTCTTCTCATGTTCCCCTCTGAATGCTGGCTTCAGTCTCATTTCAGAGTGGCTTTCTCCTCTTAACAGAGGCCATGCTTGCCAGAAGCATGTGAGTTCATATCTATTAATAAATGTGGAGCCAGTGAAGACAGATTAGTCCAGCTTGCCCGTCATTCCTCGGCTATGAACCATGAAGAAGGACTGTGGTCCAGCTTAAGTCCAGTGCCGACCTGTGGATGAATGAACAATGACGGGGGAACAGGGCGCTAAGGTATAGGTGGGGTGACTCCCATGATAAAAATGTACCTGAGTGGGAGTTGTGAGAGTGGGGCTGGGGAGGAAATAAATTCTTAGACAAGATGTGTTAGGCAGGTAATTCTGCAGGTATGCACTCCAGATTTATATATTCTGGATGGGCATATTGTGCACATATTATGGAGGCCTGTCAGCAGCTCCCCAAGATCATGCTGGCTGAATTTATGCTCAACTATATGAGGAGAATGATGACATTTTTTTTTTTGAGATGGGATCTCACTCTGTTGCCCAGGCTAGAGTGCAGCAGCTCAATCACTACAACATCTCCCGGGTTCTAAGTGATTCTCCTGCCTCAGCCTCCCAAGTAGCTGGGATTACAGGCGTGCACCACCACGGCTGGCTAACTTTTTGTGTTTGGTAGAGACAGGGTTTCACCATGTTGGTTAGGGTGGTCTCGAGCTCCTGACCTCAGGTGATCCACCCGCCTCAGCCTCCCAAATTGCTGGGATTACAGGCATGAGCCACCATGCCTGGCTACGTATTGGTGGAAACTCCGCATTTCATTACCTCCAAATCTTCCCCATCTCACAACAAGAATGGCAGAGGTTTGCTCTTCGGCTTCTATTTTAAGGGTAAGACTGGTTAGAAAAGATCTGTAAGGAAACAACGCCTGACCTGGCGGAAGAAAAGACATTGCAGTGGCTGGACTATTTTCTTATAAGACAATTGACAATGAGATAAGGCTGAGGGCATGGGCTGGACTTTAAACTCCCACTGTGGGGCTGGTTACCTTCCCCGTAAGGTCTATCTGCCGATGACTCAACTCCTCCTCCAGGAGGGAGGGGGAGTAAAAAGAGATGTGGAACAGAAAAGCAGCACCAACTCTAGGCATTAAAAGGAGGAATTCATCGGTGGGAATTGTTTGGTTCCCAGGTAGGTGTTGGGTGCAGCCAGGCCTCTGCACCTCCACAGAAACACAGTGATAGGCAGCTAGAGGACCAGAAATCACTTCTTTAGGAATTTGATGACTTGTGCTGTTTGAATTTTCTCTGATCGTAGCCTTTTACTTATTTTTTGTTTATTTATTATTTTTGAGACAGAGTGTCACTCTGTCGCCCAGGCTGGGGTGCAGCAGAGCCATCTTGGCTCACTGCAATCTCTGCCTCCCAGGTTCAAGCGATTCCCCTGTCTCTGCCTCCTGAGTTGCTGGGACTGCAGGCATGGGCCACCATGACGAGTTACACTGCTCAACTGTTTTGAAAAATAATTCAAACTAGGAAAGCAAAAATGAAAAGTAAGAGTGAATCACCTAAAATACCACCACCTAGACCCTGCCACAGTTAACACTGAAGGGATTTGCCTCTTTCTATGCAATTTTTGTATTTTGTTTAATAAAGACAGGGTTTTGCCATGTTGGCCTGGCTGGTCTGGAACCCCTGACCTCAAGCGATCCGCCCACCTTGGCCTCCCAAAGTGCTGGGATTACAGGCCTGAGCCACTGCGCCCAGCCTTTTTACTTCTTTTAATATTTTTCTTGAAAGCAAGGGCATATTTCAGTTGTGCTAGGGGGAGTTTTCACCCCATGCATCTACTGAAACCTTCTGCTTTCTGTACATATTTTATGGGAGGGGCTTAATATTCATGTGGCTAGTTTTGGTGAATGACTCTGAGAAAAAAGTGATAGAATTTTCTTGTTGTTGTGGTTTTTGAGACAGGGTCTCACTCTCTCACCCAGGCTGGAGTGCAGTGACATGATCACCCCTCACTGCAGCCTCGACCTCCTGGGCTCAAGTGATTCTCCCACCTCAGCCTCCCAAAGTGTTGGGATTAATAGATGTGAGCCACTGCACCTGTCCTCTCCCCCCGACTTTTTTTTTTTTTAAGATGGGGTTTCACCGTGATGGCCAGGCTGGTCTTGAACTCCTGACCTCAGGTGATCCACACACCTCGGCCTCCCAAAGCGCTAGGATTACAGACGTGAGCCACCGCGCCCGGCCTATCATCTCCTCCTTTTTAAGAACTTTTTTTGTTGTTCTTATTAAGAACTTTTTTTTTTTGAGACAGAGTCTTGTTCTATTGCCCAGGCTGGAGAGCAATGGCTTGATCTCGGCTCACTGCAACCTCCGCCTCCTGGGCTCAAGCGATTCTCCTGCCTCACCCTCCCGAGTAGTTGGGATTGCAGGTGCCCACCACCACGCCCATCTAATTTTTATATTTTTAGCAGAGATGGAGTTTCACCATGTTGGCCAGGCTGTTCTTGAACTTCTGACCTCGTGATCTGCCCACCTTGGCCTCCCAAAGTGCTGGGATTACAGATGTGAGCCACCATGCCCAGCCTTTTAAGAGCATTTTTAAGTTCACAGAAAAATTGCAAAAAAGGTACAGAGATTTTCCACATGCCTCCTTCCCCTACACATGCACGGTTTCGTCCATTATTGACATTCCTTACTGTAGTGCAACAGTAGTTCCCATCGGCGGACCTACACTGACACACCATTGTTACCCAAAGCTCACAGTTGTGTATGAGGGTATTGTATATTCTTTTTTTGAGATGGAATCTTGCTCTGTTGTCCAGGCTGGAGTGCAGTGGCACCATCTCAGCTCACCACAACCTCTGCCTCCCTGGATCAAGCTATTCTTCTGCCTCAGCCTCCAGAGTAGCTGAGACTACAGGCGCATACAACCACGCCTTGCTAATTTTTGTATTTTTAGTAGAGATGGGGTTTCACTATGTTGGCCAGGCTGGTCTCAAACTCCCTACCTCATGATCTGCCTGCCTCGGCTTCCCAAAGTGCTGGGATTACAGGCGTGAGCCACTGTGCCTGGCCTGGGTGTTGCACATTCTGTGAAATTGGACAAATGCATGACGTGCCTTGAATTACTGAACATTATTGAATTATACAGATTATTTTCACTGCCCTAAAAATTCTCTGTGCTCTGCCTGTTCATTCTCCCCCAACCTCCAACTCCTGACAACCACTAATCTTTTTATTGTCTCCATAGTTTTGCCTTTCCCAGAATGTCATATAGTCAGAATCATACAATATGTAGTCTTTTCAGATTGGTATTTTTTCATTTAGTAATATGCATTTGAGTTTCCTCCATGTCTTTTTTTTTTTTTTTTTTTTTTTTTAAAGATGGGGTTTCACCATGATGGCCAGGCTGGTCTTTAACTCCTGACCTCAGATGATCCACCCACCTCGGTGGATGGATCCCAAAGTGCTAGGATTACAGGCGTGAGCCACTGCGCCCGGCCTCCTCCATGTCTTTTCATGCTTGATAGCTCATTTCTGTTTGGAGCTAAATAATGTTTCATTGTCTAGATGTACCAGAGTTTATTTATCCATTCACTTACCAAAAGACATCTTGGCAGGGCGCAGTGGCTCATGCCTGAAATCCCAGCACTGTGGGAGGTCAAAGCAGGTGGATCACCTGAGGTCAGGAGTTCGACACCAGCCTGGCTGAGATAGTGAAACCCTGTCTTTATGAAAAATACGGGGACATGGTGGCACATGCCTGTAATCCCAGCCACTTGGGAGGCTGAGGCAGGAGAACCCCTTGAACCTGGGAGGCAAAGGTTGCAGTGAGCCATGTTCTTGTGTGGACGTAAGTTTTCAGTTCATTTGGGTAGCTACCCAAGAGTGTGACTGCTGGGTTGTAAGGTAAAGTGTATTTAGTTTTGTTGGAAACTGCACACTGTCTTCTAAAGTGGCTGTACCATGTTGCATTTCCACCCGCAGTGAATGAGCATCCTCTTGCTCCACATCCTTGCCAGCATTTGGTGTTTGCAGCGTTCCAGGTTTTGGTCATTCTAATAAGTGTGTATCTCATTGTTTTAATTTGTATTTCCCTGATGACATATGATGAGGAGCATCTGTCATATGCTTATCTTCCTGTAAATCTTCTTCTTTATTAAATGTATCTTTTTAAAATTGTCATTTTCCAGCTCCTCACTGCAGCTACGTCCACCCTTCCCTTCTCTGACCACTTTTGCAGGCTTCGGGGGACCAGGGACCAAACTGGAGCCTGGCAGCTCCACTCTGCTAGCAGCCGGGGAGAACAAGTCACGATTACAGATGATCACAATTAAGTGCCTGTACTTGGGGGATCTGCAAAGTGAGGAGACCCCAGCTCCTCACTGTACAGGGTCTATTTGGCAGTGACCTTGCTCTGGTGATATTCCTTCAGTCTGAGGGAATTGATGTTGATGAAACCAGTGGCATCGATGGCATCGATTGGCTCCTGGTCGCCCTGCATGTTCGCGTTCACGCTCACCAGCTCCTCGTTGTAGGGCAGCAGTGGGGACTCCCAGTGGAGGAGGTACACTTGGCCCTTAAGATGACACCTGCACTTTCCCTTCCACCGGCTCCTGGGACTTGGTGATCCAGCGGTGGACAAATTCACACTCGGCCGTGCCAGAAACTGGTGTACACCAGCTCAGCCAATGTCAAGTCCAGGCCTTGTTTGATTTCGGGCACTTTCTGATCCATGGTGAATGCCTGGATGTCTAATGAACATGGTAAAGGATGCTGCCTGCTGCGGTCTGGTAGATACCTTGGGATTTCATTCCAATGAAGCGGTTCTCCACAATGTCAATACGTCCCATGTCGTGCTTGCCCGCGACTTTGTTCAGGTATATGAAGAGCTCCAAGGAGGTCTGGTGGGTGGTGCCATCCTTGACGTTGGTCACCTTCATGGGGACCCCTTTTTTGAACTCAATCTCAAGGATGTCAGGGGTTTTGGCTCCTACAAATAAGTGAGAACATGTGAGGTTTGTCTCTCTGTGCCTGGCTTATTTAACTTTTCTTTCTTTTCTTTTCTTTTCTTTTCTTTTTTTCTTTTCTTTTCTTTT
>NW_022437041.1:1326252-1354078 GCF_009761245.1 Sapajus apella | reverse complement strand
TTTCTTTCTTTCTTTCTTTCTTTCTTTCTTTCTTTCTTTCTTTCCTTCTTTCTTTCTTTTCTTTCTTTTTCTTTCTTCTTTCTTCTTTTTAAATAAAAGAGACAGGGTCTCACTATGTTGCCCCGGCTGGAGTGCAGTGGCTATTCACAGGCGCGATCCCACTACTGATCAGCACGGGTGTTTTGACCAGCTCTGTTTCTGACCTGGGCCGGTTCACCCCTCCTTAGGCAAGCCGGTGGTCCCCTGCTCCCGGGAGGTCACCATATTGATGCCAAACTTAGTGCGGACACCCGATTGGCATAGCGCACTACAGCCCAGAACTCCTGGGCGCAAGAGACCCTCCAGTCTCAGCCTCCTGAGTAGCTGGGACTCCAGGCATGCGCCACTGCGCCCGGCTATTTCATTTTTCATAATGTTCTGCAGTTTCATCCATCCATGTTGTTGCAAATGACAGAATCTCATTCTTCTTTATGGTTGAATAGTCCTCTGTTATGTATACATACCAAGTTTTCTTTATCCATTTGTCTGTTGATGGACACTTAGGTTGCTTCCAAGTCTCAGCTACTGGGAGCAGCGCTGCAATAAACATGGGAGTGCAGGTATCTCTTTAAGATACCCATTTCCTTTCTTTTGGATATATACCCCGCAGTAAGATTGCTGGATCATACAATAGCTCTATTTTTAGGTTTTTGAGGAACATCTGAGCTATTATCCATAGTGGCTGTACTCATGACATTTCCACTAACAGTGTATGAGGGTTCCTTTTCTCCACATCCATCCTCACCAGCATTTGTTATTGCCTGTCTTTTTGATAAAAGCCATTTTAACTGGGGTGAGAGATCTCATTGCAGTTTTTATTTGCATTTCTCTGATGATCCGTGATGTCGAGCTCCCTTTCATATGCCTGTCATTTTTATGACTTTGTTTGAGAAATGTCTACTAAGGTCTTCTGTTTCCCCACAGCCTCCCCCTTTTTTTTTTGAGATGGAGTCTTGCTTTCTCGCCCAGGCTGGAGTGCAGTGACGAAATCTTGGCTCACCGCAACCTCTGCCTCCCTAGTTCAAGCAATTCTCTACCTACCTCAATCTCCCAAATAGCTGGGATTACAGGTGCCCACCACTAGCCTGGCTAATTTTTGTATTTTTAGTAGAGACAGCATTATACCATGTTGGCCAGACTGATCTTGAACTCCTGACCTCATGATCCACCTGCCTCGGGGTTCCAAAGTGCTGGGCTTACAGACGTGAGCCACTGCATTCGGCCTTTTTTGCCAATTTTTAAATCGGATTATTTGGTTTTTCCTATTGAGTTGTTTGAGCTCTTTATATATCTTGTTTTTTGTTTCATTTCTTTGAGATGGAGCATTGGCTCTGTCACCCAGGCTGAAGTGTAATGGTGTGATGTTGGCTCACCACAACCTCTGCCTCCTGGGTTCAAAGCAATTCTCCTGCCTCAGCCTCTTGAGTAGCTGGGAACAGGCCTGTGCCACCACGCCCAGCTAATTTTTGTATTTTTAGTAGAGATGGGGTTTCACCATGTTGGTCAGGCTACTTTTGAACTCCTGACCTTGTGATCTGCCCACCTTAGCCTCCCAAAGTGCTGGGATTACAGACATGAGCCACTGCACCCAGTGAGCTCTTTATATGTTTTGGTTAATAATCCCTTGTCAGATGAATAGTTTGCAAATACTTTCTTCCATTCTGTGGGTTGTCTCTTCACTTTGTTCATTGTTTCCCTTGCTGTGCAGAAGCTTTTTAATTTGATGTGAAAAAGTGAGAGAATTTTAAGGAGAAGCTTCCCCTTTCATGGCAGGTAAAGTAGTGGTGTTGGTGGGAGGAGCCTCTGGTGTGTCTTCAGAAACTGTGATGAGAGATCCAAGGTGGCTGATCACTAACACCTTGGGATTGTAGCTCCCAGTGAAAGCGCAGAGAACGAGAGGAAGCCACACTTTCAGACGAATTTTTGTTGCTCACGCACCAGGTGATTCCCAGCGGAGAAGCCCCATGGGTCGCCAGCACGACTCTTGAGGCCGGTGAGGCCGTTTTGCCGCTGCCTTGGTGCGGTGGTTCTTGGTGCAGAGTCAGAAAAGCACCATCAATCTTAATGCTGCTGTTTTGGCCGGTGCAGTGGGTTGCTCAGATTTTAGCGCTGGGAATCAACAAGTTGGACGTCCATTCAGAAACCCAACTATAAAGACGGTAATTATAAAGACCACAGATGGATAAATTTATAACGAAGGGAAGAAACCAGCCTAAAAAGGCTGAGAATACCCAAAATCAGAACGCCTCTCCCTCTACAGGGGATCACAGTTCCCCATCAGCAACGGAACAAGGCCTGATGGAGAACGAGTGTGTTCCATTAACAGAAGCAGGCTTTAAAAAGTGGATGATAAGAAACTTCTGGGAATTAAAAGAACTTTTTCTAACCCAATGCAAAGAAACAAAGAACTTTGAAAAAAGGTTTGACGAAATGTTAACAAGAATACACAATTTAGAGAGGAATATAAGTGAATTAATGGAGCTGAAAAACACAACACGAGAACTTCGAGAAGTATGCACAAGTTTTAACAGCCGAATTGATCAAGCAGAAGAAAAGATATCAGAGGTCGAAGACCAACTTAATAAAATAAAACGAGAAGACAAGATTAGAGAAAAAAGGATAAAAAGGAACGAGCAAAGTCTCCAAGAAATATGGAACTATGTGAAAAGACCTAATCTACGTTTGATAGGTGTACCTGAATGGACGAAGAGAATCAATCCAAGCTGGAAAATACGCTTCAGGACATTATCCAGGAAAGCTGTCCCAACCTAGCAAGGCAGGACAATATTCAGCTCCAGGTAATACAGAGAACACCACAAAGATATTCCTCAAGAAGACCAACCTCAAGGCACATAATCACCCGATTCACCAGGGTTGAAATGAAGGAGAAAATGCTAAGGGCAGCCAGAGAGAAAGGTCAGGTTACCCATAAAGGGAAGCCCATCAGACTCACAGCAGATCTCTCAGCAGAAACCCTACAAGCCAGAAGAGAGTGGGGGCCAATATTCAACATCCTTAAAGAAAAAAACTTTCAACCCAGAATTTTACATCCAGCCAAACTAAGCTTCATAAGCGAAGGAAAAATAAACTCTTTTGTGAACAAGCAAGCACTCAGAGATTTCCTCACCACCAGGCCTGCTTTACAAGAGCTTCTGAAAGAACCACTACACATAGAAAGGAACAACCAGTATCAGCCTTTCTAAAAAATACCAAAAAGTAAAGAGCATCAACATAATCAAGAGTTTACATCAACTAATAGGCAAAACAGCCAGCTAATATTAAATGGCAGTATTAAACTCACATATATTATTATTAATTCTAAATTTAAATCGACTAAATCCCCCAATCCACAGACGCAGACAGGCAAAAAAAGCCAAAATCCATCGGTATGCTGCATCCAGACCCATCTCACATGCAAGGATACACAAAGACTCAAAACAAAGGGATGGAGAAAGATTTACCAACCAAATGGAGAGCAGAAATAAATAAATAAATAAAAAGCAGGAGTTGCTTTAAAGCAGCAAAGATCAAAAGAAGCCTAGAAGGATATTACATAATGATAAAAGGATTAACATAACAAGAAGAGCTAAAGGTCCTAAATATATACGCACCCAATACAGGAATACCCAGATATATAAGACTTATAAAGAGACTTAGACTCCCACACAATAATAGTGGGAGACTTCAACATCAATATTAGACAGATCAATGAGACAGAAAGTTAACAACGATATCCAGGATTTGAAGTCAGATCCGGAACAAGTAAACTTAATAAACATTTATAGAATTCTCCACTTTAAATACACAAAATATACATTCCTATCAGTACCACATCACATCTATTTACAGGTTTCAATGAAACATTGGTTGGCTGCTTGTTTGTTATTTTCTTCCCTTATTTTTTTTTCATGTCTCTGTTATTAAGCACAATTATAGGCATACCCATTTTTAGACTGCATTCTAGCCCGGGCAATAAAGCAACACCCCCGTTCTCTCTCCCTCTTCCTCTTTCTCTTTCTTCCTCTCCTTCATAAAAAGAAAAAAAAAAGAAAAGAAACTGTGATGATGAATGTTGTGTGCCAACTTGGCTGGGCCAGGGTGCACAGATATTTGGCCAAACATTATTCTGGATGTTTCTATGAAGCTTTTTTTTTTTTTTTTTTTGGGTTGAGATTAACATTTAAACCAGTGGATTTTAAATAAAGTAGATTACCCTCCATAATTTGGTGAGCCACATACAATCAGTTGAAGAATTTAATGGAACAAAGATGGAGCAGGAAGTTATTCTACCAGCAAACTGCCTCCGGCCTCTTCCTTTGGTTTCCAGGCTATCAGCTACCCTACAGATTTTGGACTCACTAGCCTCATAATTTCATGAGTCAAGGCCTTCTCTCTCTCTGTCTCTCTGTCTCTCACCCTCTCATCCCCACCTCCTCCTCTCTCTCTCTTTTGGCCTCTGCACATCTTGTGGGTGGTTCTGTTTCTCTGGATAACACTGATACAGAAGCTATTCCTACCATCAAGTGTCATATGGATTTTTCCCACTCAGACCTCTTTTTTTTTTTTTTTTTTTTTTATGATGGGGCTCACTCTGTTGCCCAGGCTGGAGTGCAATGGCGCAATCTCGGCTCACTGCAACCTCCGCTTCCCAGGTTCAAGCGATTCTTTTGCCTCAGCCTCCTGAGTAGCTGGGATTACAGGCACGTGCCACCGCGCCTGGCTAATTTTTGTATTTTTAGTAGAGATGGGGTTTCAACATCTTGGCCAGGATGGTCTTGAACTCCCGACCTCATGATCCACCCGCCTCAGCCTCCCAAAGTGCTGGGATTACAGGCATGAGCCACCGTGCCCGGCCGAGACCTCTTCTTAAATCATGGACGCTGTTGGTGTTCACAGCCCTGCACTTGAAGACTACAATGAAAGAGGAGAAATTAATTTCCCAAATATCAGAGGTGATTTATCAGTTATTGAGGACCTCTTTTTGTAGAGGGTTTCAAACACAGCAAGGTGAAATGTATTTGTGTAGGAATACAGTGAAAGGGGGTTCTCTCTTTTTAGTGGAGACTTACAGGGTTGTGTGGGGACATGAGGAGGGGACGGACATGTTTGATAGGTACCCAGGAAATAGGAAGGGAAATATAAAAATGGCCTATTGGTAAAGGTTTATGTGGCCTTGATTGCCAGGCTAGTGAGTTGGGCTTTTTCTGTCTAGGCAAATAGGTGTTACTGAGGAGTTTTGAATGAGGGAGTGAAATATTTGAAGGGGAGGAAGCTGGCAGTGCAACAGAGTAGCTTGGAAGGAGAACACTGAGATTAGGAATCAGTCTGGAAAGTTATTTTAATTATCTCCATATTAATTCCTTTATTCTTTTACTCACTGAACATGTATTGAGGCTCCGTTAGTGCCAGACATTGCACAGCTTAAAGGGAAATCAAACAAGGACTGTCCTTGGGGGAGACGTGTGCAGTGAAGGAAATGTAAGTAAATGCTCATGGAAGTATTTCCTAATTTTTTTTTTATTGTACTTTAACTTCTGGGGTACATGTGCAGATCATGCAGGATTGTTGCATAGATACACCCCTGCCATGATCGTTTGCTGCCTCCATCCCCCCGTCACCTACATCAGGCATTTCTCCCAACGTTAGCCCTTCCTAACCTCCCCGTGCTGCTGTCCCTGCCCTACCCCTCACCCCCTAACAGACCCCAGTGTGTGATGCTCCCCTCCCCGTGTCCATGTGTTCTCATTGTTCAACACCCACCTATGAATGAGAACATGCAGTGTTTGATTTTCTGTTCTTGTATCAGTTTGCTGAGAATGATGGTTTCCAGATTCATCCATGTCCCTACAAAGGACATGAACTCATCATTTTTTTGTGGCTGCATAGTATTCCATGGTGGATATGTGCCACATTTTCTTCATCCAGTCTATCATTGATGGGCATTTGGATTGGTTCCAGTATTTCCCAATTTTTGGTTCTTAGGCCTGTAGCCTGGCCCACATCAGATTTTGACACAGAACTGAGAGTTCACATTTTTTTGCAAGGTGCCTGATAGAGTGGTTTAAAGTGCAGTTATTCCTTGCTCTTCTGTCCTCTCTAAATAATAGAAGATAAAGATCCAGAGTGAATGGGAAAAAAATCACCCCAGCAATTACAGACCCGATATACATTTGGCCCATCAGCCCCTGACGCCGAAGTTGGGCGTGGCGATATGCTGTCTAGGCTAACCTGGGATCAGGATCAGAGCCTGGGAGAATGCCCTAACTGGTAAGGACTGGTCAGCTCCATGCTGATGACTCCGAGGATGGGCCCTGTGAGTATAAGAGATTGGACTTGGACCTGTCGCCAGGATGCAGGTTTCTTATCTTTAACCTCCGCAGAGCTTGTGTTCATTCTTCCTTCACAAAGCCAAGGCTGAAGTGCGCTGCTGGAGTCGTTCCTCTTTGGACAGCTGTGTGTGCCCTATAAATGCCCTCCTGAGATGGAGAGGAGGAGCCGCGTGCATAGCGCTGTGAGCTGGACTGGAAAGCATTTCTGCGGCCCAGTGATACATGCACGGCAACACCCTCGAGAGCCACGGTTCAGTGAAGGGCTAGGAAGGGCTTTCCTTTTGGTCATTCATTCACTCGGAAAGACTCAGCACTATCTCAGGAACCTGGTTTCTGGGAAGTCAGGCAACCTGACTGCACGTACAACTTGGTAAATGATATACTCCACGGGCTCATAAAAATTAACCCAGACGCGTGATGCTGCAAAGCTGATACCATGAAATCATGAGTGCAGACCTTCTATTTGAGTCCAGAAAGGGCCAGGCTTTGTGTGGGCCTGCACAGTGCCAAGGAGGAAGGAGACTCTACTGCCAGTTTTCATTGCCGAAACTGTCCTTTCTCAGCTTCCCTGGAAACGGCCCTCATCCTCCTGCCATAGACACGAAAAAGTAATGGATGTCGTGGAAGTGAGGAAAGTTGCCTTTGGAGAGGTTTCCAGAATGTTTTCCAATTTGGTCCTCTTTCTAAGTCCCTCCTTTTGAGTTAATGAAATAATTATTTTGAAAATCATAATAGCCACCATTTACCAAGGATCTAATATGTACCAATTTATTTACATATGTTGCTTAATTCTTCCCATCACATACCATGTTCCGTGGTCATATGCCCTGGGAATCAGAAAGAAGAGCTTGCCAAAATCACACAGCTAGAAAATGAGAATCAGCATTCAAGCCTAAATTTCAAAGGGTCAGTATTTAAACCGACGTTTCTATTCAAACCTAGAAATGAGAGTTAGTGTTCAAACCTAGTATCATGGCCCACACTTACATGAATTCTGTCTCATTGAAGACAAAGTCTGGCTCATTAATGGACTGCAGTCATGTATGTTTCAAGTGGGAGAAAGTAAAAGGCTTATTTTTTTTTTCCTTTTTTTCGGTTGAGTCAGTATCTCTATTTGTCACCCAGGCTGGAGTGCAGTGGTGTGATCTCCGCTCACTGCAGCCCCCGCCTCCTGGGTTTAAGCGATTCTCCTGTCTCAGCCTCCTGAGTAGCTGGGACTACAGGCGTCTGCCATCACACCTGGCTAATTTTTGTATTTTTAGTAGATACAGGGTTTCACCATATTAGTCAGGCTGGTCTTGAACTCCTGACCTCAGGTGATCCACTCGCCTTGGCCTCCCAAAGTGCTGGGATTATAGGCATGTGTCACCACATTCAGCCAATTTTTTTCATTTCTTCCTTCCTAAGATTCCCTAGCTCTCTTCCATCGAGAGAGAGAGTACAGGCAAGGGTGCGTGAAAGAATTTTAAGGCCGGGCGTGGTGGCTCACACCTGTAATCCAAGCACTTTGGAGGCCAAGGCGGGTGGATCACCTGAGGTTGGGAGTTCAAGACCAGCCTGACCAACATAGTGAAACCTCATCTTTAAAAAAAAAAGAAAGAATTTTGAGTCATTTTTTTGTAAGCACTGCATCAAATATTTAATAGCAAGAAGATAACTAGGGGGCAACTTGACATTTTTAGACACTGAAAATTTATTTTAGAAAAACAAAGAACAGTTAGGTATATATTAGGTAATTTGCATTTTAGCTTCTAGTATTTTTTTTTAATTAATTAATTAATTTTTTTTTTGACACAGAGTCTGACTCTGTGGCCCATGCTGGAATGCAGTGGTGTGATCTCTGCTCACTATAACCTCTGCCTCCCAGGTTCAAGCAATCCTCCTGCCTCAGCCTCCCAAGCAGCTGGGATTACAGGTGTGTACCACCATGCCCAGCGAATTTTTGTGTTTTTAGTGGAGATGGGGTTTCACCACATTGGCCAGGCTGGTCTTGAACCCCTGACCTCAAGTGATCTACCCGCCTCAGCCTCAGTGTTGGGATTACAGGCATGAGCCACTGCACCTGGCCTAGTATTTTTTTTTTTAACTGCTTAACTATTTTGAAAAATAAGTTAAGTTTCAAACTATTTAGCAAAGTAAAAATGAAAAGTAAGAGTGAATCACCTAAAATACCACCACCTAGACACTGCCACAGTTAACACCGAAGGGACTTCCCTCCTTCTGTGCATGCACTCAAATAGTGATATTGTATTAAAATGTCCTCATGACATAAATACTATTTCTCAATAAAAATTGTTGAATTCAATAGAAGAAAAATAAAATGAAACGTAACTGGAGGAATTGTTGAACTTTGAAAAAAATGTTTCTCCTCCCCAAGAAATATTTCCTAAAATATTCCTCTAAAGTTATAAAAGAAGTTATGAAGAACATTTAAAAGTATTTTCCGGCCGGGTGAGGTGGCTCATGTCTTAATCTCAGTTTTTGGAGGCCTAGGTGGGTGGATCACCTGAAATCAGGAGTTTGAGACCAGCCTGGCCAAAATGGCTAAACCCCGTCTCTACTAAAAATACAAAAATTCTCTAGGTGTGGTGGTGCATGCCTGTAAACCCAGCCACTCAGGAGGCTAAGGCAGGAGAATCGCTTTAACTCTGGAGGCAGAGGTTGCAGTGAGCCGAGATCGTGCCACTGCACTCCAGCCTGGATGACAGAGTGAGGCTCTGTCAGCAAAAAAATAAAATAATTTTTTAAAAAGTATTTTCCTCTCAATTTTAGGTAGTATAAAGTGTGAACATTATCACTGTTTTATCTCCTCTTTTGACCATCTTCAATGGATGTTATATTATTATTTTCTTTTCTTTCTAAAGACAGGGTTTCACCATATTGGTCAGGCTGGTCTTGAACTCCCAGCCTCAGGTGATCCGCCCACCTTGGCCTCCAAAGTGCTTGGATTACAGGCGTGAGCCACCACAACTGGCCATATATTATTATTTTCAAGTTATCCAGATTTACAATGTTTACTTTCTGTAATTACAGCTTCCACTATTTTAGTATAACTTCTTGGTTTAAATGGAAGTATTGTTTCCCACCAATCTTTGTACCAAAGTTTCCCTGATCTCTACTTTGATTCACCTCTTATTTGCTTAGATTTCATTGTTGGATATTTTCTCAAGAAGGCACTTTGGTGATATTCCCAGTTCTTTTATTGTGCTCCTGAATCACGTTTCTTTTTTTTGTTTTTTCCTTTTTTTTTTTTTGAGATGGTGTCTTGCTTTGTTGTCCAGGCTGAAGTGCAGTGGTGTGATCTGGGCTCACTGCAGCCTCTGCCTCCCAGGTTCAAGCAATTCTCCCACCTTAGCCTCCCGAGTAGCTGGGATTGCAGGTGCACCACCATGCCCGGCTAATTTTTGTATTTTTAGTAGAGACAGGGTTTCACGATGTTGGCCAGGCTGGTCCCGAACTCCTGACCTCAGGTGATCCACCCTCCTTGGCCTCCCAAAGTGCTGGGATTACAGGCATGAGCCACTGCGCCCCTATAATTTTATATTTAGTGGTATCTATTCTTCCTTGCCATCTTCTAGTTTACTGATTAGTCCTAAGATGATATAGTTTCAGTATCGTCTTCCTTTTAATCTCATTCTGTGGTTTTGTCATCTCCTCTTTGAGCTCACGCTTTATTGAATTAATAGTCTCATTAATGTATGTTATAGCATGAAACAAATGGTAATAATTTCCTTCTGATCTTCAAGTTGATTTTCCTTCAAGGTCTTTTCTGTCCTTCTCTTCCCTCTCTCCCTCCCTCCCTCTCTCTCTCTCTTCTTTCCTTCTTTCTTGTCCTATAGTATGTTTTCAGAGCTTCCATTGCATTTATTTTCATAATTTTCCTGCTTGCTCAGCTCTGTTCAGGCTTGACTCTGTTACGATGTGGAAGACTTCTTGACTTGATTCCCACTGTATTCAATGTGATTTTCTCTTGGGCAAGGGTTCAAATCTCAGTACTTTTTCTTCTGTTTATTTTATTTTATTTTTATTTTTAAAGATGGGATCTCACCATATTGGTCAGGCTGGTCTCGAACTCCTGACCTCAGGTGATCCACCGACCTCAGCCTCCCAAAGCGCTGGGATTACAAGCGTGAGCCACCGCGCCTGCCTTCTTCTGTTTAATAAGCTAATATTACTTTGAGGGAGCTGAACTTTGGCTTAACAGCGGAATTAAACCAGCTCTGTCTTGTTTCTCTTAGACTGTTGTCTTCCTTTCCCTAATAATTACTTTTTGAAATACAGCATTAGAGGCCGGGCGCGGTGGCTCACGCCTGTAATCCCAGCACTTTGGGAGGCCGAGGCGGGTGGATCACAAGGTCAAGAAATCGAGACCATCCTGGCCAACATGATGAAACCCCATCTCTACTAAAAATACAAAAAGTAGCTGGGCCTGGTGGCGTGCGCCTGTGGTCCCAGCTACTTGGGATGCTGAGGCAGGAGAATTGCTCTAACCTGGGAGGCGGAGGTTGCGGTGAGCCGAGATTGCACCACTGCACTCCAGCCTGGTGCCTGGCGACAGAGTGAGACTCTGTCTCAAAAAAAAAAAAAATTTCAGGAAAACTGTATTTGTACAGTGAAAGAGAACTAAAGTGAGCATCAGATAATCTTAAATTCTAGCCCCAGCTCTAGTATATATAGCTAAAACTATTTTAGGTGCATAGATGTCTAAACCTATTAATTCTCAAAGAGAGATAAGTATAGAATAAGCTAAGAACATTTTTCAAACTAGCCACAATCCCTCTCTCTATCAGACTAGAGATGGGAATATACATATCTGTCTCTCCCAGAGATTGAAGGGAGATATATATTGAAGGGCGATATATATATATATCTCGCCCTTCAATAGTTTCAATAGTTTCAGACGTGGCCCATGGCAAGGCTGTGCGTTGTGAAGGGAGGAGGAGGGTCTGCGAATGGGGAGGCCTGCAGTTTGCTGAAGAGAGAAGAAAGGACAGCACTAGTAATGGGAGTAAAATAAGGCTGGCAGCAGTAGCTCACACCTGTAATCCCAGCACTTTTGGAGGCGGAGGCAGGTGGGTCACAAGGTCAGGAGTTCGAGACCAGCATGGCCAACGTGGTGAAACCCCGTCTCTACTAAAAATACGAAAATTAGCTGGGTGTGGTGGTGCACGCATGTAATCTCAGCTACTGGGGAGGCTGAGGCAGGAGAACAGCTTGAACCCGGGAGATGAAGGTTTCAGTGAGCCAAGATCACACCACTGTACTCTAGCCTGGGTGACAAAGCAAGACTCCATCCTGAAAAAAAGAAATGTTAAAAATAAAAAAGTAAAATAAGCTCATTGACATTGATTTTGTTTTCCACTTCATTCACGCTTTCAAAATATTCTTGGTCTGGGTAGAAGCAGTACTTAATTGAAGAGTTTTAAAAAGAACCCATTTATATAGTGTCTATAATTTTAATTTTAGTTTATAAATTGATTATTCTGCTTTTGCATTCATTTAGCCTACTGTAATAAAAATTTTTATAAAATAATTCTTGCTGTGTAACTTTGAAACTCAATTACAGCTGCAGAAATGGAGTACTGAGATGCCAAGTTGGGGAGCAAACATTTGTAAATATCAGCTTGAGATGGAGTGCTGGTACAGAACCTAACGTTGTGTTTACATGTAGAGAATGACAGTTTCTTTTTTCTTTTTTTTTTAAAGACGGGGTTTCACCATGTTGGTCAGGTTGGTCTTGAACTCCCGACCTCAGGTGATCTGCCCGCCTTGGCCTCCAAAGTGTTTGGATTACAGGCGTGAGCCACCACGCCCGGCCGAGAATGGCAGTTTCAATGCACACAGGTTTGGCTCTGCTGCCATCCTAAGTCATACCTGTGTTAATGAAATGGTCTTCTCAACTCAGTGTTAGGCAAGACTTAAATTTTTACCATAGAAACATTCCTACCACTGTAGTTCAGAGAACCAGCCACTGAGATTTACAGCCAAGCTCTATGATATGTTTTGGCTGTGTTTCTTTTCAGGACTCATATTATTTTAAAACAAATGTATCATATTAGTTGGAAGTGTGTCTCTTGTAGATCTATTTTCTTTACTAATTATCAGCATAATCATTTCAAATCTGAGATAGAGATTGAAAACTGAGCATTTGATTTCAATATACGATATGAAAGGCCATTACATAGAACTTGTTACACCATTTTTGCACCATTAGTACAAAAAAAAAAAAAAAGGGTAAAAGAGACCTCCTAAGGAGAATTAGATATTTCCATTTGGCAGTATAAGCAGGGTGTGGTGTTTTTATTCACTAAAAGTAACAAATTATTTTTATTTCAAATTCAGCCTGTTTCCTGGGTTGTTTTCATTTATCACAAACAAAAATGGCCAATATATATTAAGGAACGCCAGTGCTAATGTATCTAACTGGAAATATCAGATCAAATACCCAATATTTCCTTAATCTTGGGCAAAAAAAATGATCTGTGGTTAGGTTCGTCAAGATATACACAATGTGCGGCCAGGTGCAGTGGCTCATGCCTGTAATGCCTGCACTTTGGGAGGCCGAGGCGGGCAGATCACAAGGTCAAGAGATCGAGACCATGGTGAAACCCTGTCTCTACTAAAAAATACAAAAATTAGCTGGGCGTGGTGGCGCGTGCCTGTGGTCCCAGCTACTCGGGAGGCTGAGGCAGGAGAACTGCTTGAACCCAGGAAGTGGAGGTTGCAGTGAGCCGAGATTGCACCACTGCACTCCAGCCTGGCGCCTGGCAACAGAGCGAGACTCTGTCTCAGAAAAAAAGAAAGATATACACGATGTGCCTTTCTGACCTTTTTACTTCACTCTTATTCTGATTTAACAACTGATATTTTACATATGCTTATGACATTTTTCTATTCTCAATAGCATGGTGAAGTTAATTGTGAATAAAGACACCTAGGGTTTAGTCACAGATCGATAGCTTGTGTTGACAATCTTTTTGTCTTCAGTTCCCATCTGAGAAAGGAGAAATTCTGGGGTGAGGTGCTCCGAGAACCACTCCTGGCTCAGGAATCACTCAGGGAGGCCCAGCTAAGTAGGACTCTAAGTTCTTCCACTCCCATTTTAGCCAAAGCAGTTTAACTTTTTCTATTTTTATTTTTTGAGATGGAGTTTCGCTCTGTCATCCAGGCTGGAGTGCAGTGGTGCCAACTCGGCTGACTGGAGCCTCCGCCTCCTGGGTTCAAGCGATTCTCCTGCCTCAGCCTCCCGAGTAGCTGGGATTACAGGCACGCGCCACCGCGCCCGGCTAATTTTTGTATTTTTAGTAGAGAGACAGGGTTTCACCATGTTGGCCAGGCTGGTCTTAAACTCCTGGGCTCAGGTGATTTGCCCACCTCAGCCTCCCAAAGTGCTGGGATTACAGGTGTGAGCCACCGCGCCTAGCCAGCAGTTTTACTTTTATCTGTTTATTATATTCGACTAAATTATAAGGTTCTGTATATAGAAAAGGTTTGACTGAGAAAAAGCAAATGAACAAAACCTGAAAACCCACTGTTCTGGTGATGTATTGCTGTGCGACATATTTCTCCAAAACTCAGTGACTAAAATAAATCTTCGTGGGTCATAGTTTTTTGGGCTGATTTGGCTTAGCGGGGTGGGTGTCCCCTGAGGTCTCTCCTAGAGTCATAATCAGACAGTGTCTGGGGCTGTAGTCATCTGAAAGCTTGACAGGGTTGAACATCCAAAATTACTTAAATACTGGCAAGTTTGACACCTGGGCAATTCAAGACACCGGAGTCATGGAGATCAGTTGGAAGCCTTTTTTCCCCAACCCCAAATCTGCTTAACTGAGGTATCATTGACATACAGCAAAATGCACATATTTAGAATGCACTTTTTTTTTTTTTTTTTTTTGAGATGCAGGCTCGCTCTGTGTGAGTGGTGCGATCGTGGCTCACTGCAATCTCCGCCTCCTGGGTTCAAGTGATTCTCCTGCCTCAGCCTCCCAAATAGCTGGGACTACAGGTGCCCGCCACCCTGCTCAGCTAATTTTTGTATTTTTAGTAAGGTTGGGGTTTCACCACGTTTGCCAGGATGGTCTCGATCTCTTGACTTGAGTTCACGTTTTGATAAGGTTTGCATATGTATATAGCCAAGTAACCATCATCACTAATATCAAGAAAATGAATATATCTATCACTCCCCAAAGGTTTCCTTATGTTCTTTTGTGAGGCCTCCTCCTTCTCCTACCCCAGGCAACAACTGATCTGCCCTTTGTCCCTATAGAATAGATTGCATTTTCCAGAATTTTATGTAAATGAAATTACATAGTAAGTACTCTTTGTTTTTGGTTTGGCTCATGACCTACCATGCCCAACCCTATTTAAATTGCTGATTTTGTTGTTAATGTGTAGAAATACAGTTAAATGTCACATATTGAAATTCACATAATTTTAATCCCACAATCTTTCTGAACTCACTTATTAGTTCCAGCAGCTTTTGTATAGAATTCACTGTATTTGTCACATAGATGATCTGCTAATAAAGACAGTTTTATTTATACCTTCTTAATCTGGATGGCTTTTACTTATTTTCTTGTCTTAAATCTTTGGTTAAAATCTCTAGTACAACGAACAAAAGTAAGGACAGAAGATATTCGTGTTGCGTCACTGGTGTTAGGGGAAAAGTATTCAATCTTTCACCGCTAAGCATGTTATTATTAGCTGTAGGTTTTTTAATGGGTGCTCTTATCAGTTTAAGAACTTTTCCTTCTAATTTCTTAAGAGTTTTTACTGGGCCAGGCATGGTGGCTCATGCCTGTAATCCCAGCACTTTGGGAGGCTGAGGCAGGTGGATCATGAAGTCAAGAGATTGAGACCATCCTGGCCAACACAGTGAAACTCCATCTCTACTAAAAATACAGAACAAAATTAGCTGGGTGTGGTGGTGCGTGCCTGTAATCCAAGCTACTTGGGAAGCTGAGGCAGGAGAATCACTTGAACCTGGGAGGCAGAGGTTACAGTGAGTCAAGATCATGCCACTGCACTCAGCCTGGTGACAGAGGGATACTCTGTCTAAAAAAAGAGTTTTTGTCATAAATTCACATTGGATTTTGTCAGGTGATCTTTCTGCATTTATTGAGGTGATTTGTTGTTTGTTTGTTAGTATGCTGAATTAAAGTGATTGGTTTTCAAGTGTTAAACCAGCCTTGCATTCCTGAGATAAACTCCACTTGGTTATGAGGTCTTATCTTTCTCATATATATTTGGTTTCAGTATGTTGAATTACTTTTAAAAATTTTGCTCATGAAGGATTTTTGTCTGTAATTTTATTTTCTTGTAATATTATTTTCTAATATTGATAATGGAGTAATTCTGTCCTCATAGCAGTTCAGAAGTGTTTCCTCATTTTCAATTTTTATAAAGATTTTGTGTTGAATTATTATTTCTTTCTTAAGTGTTTGGTAAAAATTTACTCATGAAGCCATCTGGGCCTGGAGGTTTCTTTTTGGGAATATCTTTAACTACAAATTTATTTTTTTAATTAGATAATGGAATATTCAAGTTATTTATTACCTCTTAAGTGAGCTGTGATAGTTGATGTCTTTCAAGGCATTTGTCCAGTTCATTTAAATTGTCAAATTTATTAGCGTAAAATTATTCAAATATTTATTTATTTATTTATTTGAGACGGAGTCTTGCTCTGTCACCAAGCTGGAGTGCAGTGGCACAATCTTGGCTCACTGCAACCTCCGCCTCCTGGGTACAAGCAGTCCTCCTGCCTCAGCCTCCAGCATATCTTGGACTACAGGCACGTGCCACCACACCCAGCTAATTTTTGTATGTTCAGTACAGATGGGGTTTCACCATGTCGGCCAGGATGGTCTCGAACTCCTGACCTCTTGATCTGCCTGCCTTGGCCTCCCAAACAAATATTTATTTTTATCTCATTCCTGATATTGTAATATCTTTCTTCTCTATTTCCTGATCAATTTTTCTAGATGTTTATCAATTTTTATATTTTTCAAAGAACCAGCTTTGGTTTCACTATTGTCTTTCTTTTTTTTTTCTTTTAAATCTCATTTATATCTATTTTAATCTTTATTATTTACCTCCCACTTATTTTGGTCTTTATTCATTTTTTTTTTCCTAGTCTCTTTTTTTTTTTTTGAGACAGAGTGTCACTCTGTTCCCAGGCTGGAGTGCAATGGCCTAATCTCGGCTCACTGAAACCTCTACCTTCCTGGTTCAAGTGATTCTCCTGCCTCAGCCTGCTGAGTAGCTGGGATTATAGGTACGAATCACCACGCCCAGTTAATTTTAGTATTTTTAGCAGAGACAGGGTTTCATCATATTGGCCAGGATGGTCTCAATCTCCTGACCTGGTGATCTGTCCCTTCGGTCTCCCAAAGTGCTGGGATTACAGGCATGAGTCACCGTGCCAGGCCTCTAGTCTCTTATGGGAAAGTTGAGGTCATTGCGTTGAGATCTTTAGTTTTTACTAACATAGGTGTTTAGTGCTGTACATTTCCTTCTAAATACTGCTCTAGCTGCAATCCATATATTTTCTTTTTAAAAAAAGTTTTTAAAAATTATTTTGTAGACACGAGATCTTGCTGTGTCACCTAGGCTGGTATTGAATTCCTGGCCTTAAGTGATCCTCTTGCTTCGGCCTCACAAAGCTCTGAAATTACAGGTGTGAATCACTGTACCAGTTCCTCCATTCATTTTCAAGGTTGTGTTTTTTCATTTTCTTATTCAAAATCATTTCTTAGATTGCTTTTTGCTTCTTCTTCGACCCAGAAGACATTTACCAGCATATTTAATCTCCAAATTTTGGAGGATTTTCCATATGTTTTTCTGTTATTAGTTTCTAATTTGATTCCATTGTGATCAGAAGACATACTTTGTATGATGTAAATTCTCCTACATTTGTTGAGACTTGTTTTATGGCTCAGAATATGATGATATTTGTAATAATCATGTACACTAGGTTGGGCAGGATGGCTCACGCCTGTAACCTTAGCACTTTGTGAGGCCGACGTGGGTGGATCACCAGGTCAGGAGTTCAAGACCAGCCTGTCCAGCATGGTGAAACCCCGTCTCTACTAAAAATACAAAAATTAGCTGGGCATGGTGGTGGGTGCCTGTAATCCCAGCTACTCGGAAGGCTGAGGCAGGAGAATCATTTGAACCCGGGAGGTGGAGGTTGTAGTGAGCTGAGTTCGAGCCACTGCACTTCAGTCTGGGCAACAGAGTGAGACTCTCTCTCAAAAAAACCCACAAAACTATGTGTACCTATAACTAATATGTATGCTTTGCCTGTAATTCCAGTGCTTTGGGAGGCCAAGGCTGGATGATCTCCTGAGGCCAGGAGTTTGAGAAGAGCCTAGGCAGCATAGCAAGACTCCATCTCTACATCAAACTTTAAAATTAGCCAGGCGTTACTTCATCTGGGCCAGAAACAGAGGTCTGTTCAGCATCTTTTTTTTTTTTTTTTTTTTTTTGAGACGAAGTCTCGCTTTGTCAGCCAGGCTAGAGTGCAATGGCGCAATCTTGGCTCACTCTAACCTCCACCTCCAGAGTTCAAGCAGTTCTCTGCCTCAGCCTCCCAGTAGCTCGGATTACATGCGCCCGTCACCACGCCCAGCTAATTTTTGTGTTTTTAGTAGAGATGGGATGTCACCATGTTGGCCAGGCTGGTCTTGAACCGCTGACATCATGATCCAGCCACCTTGGCCTCCCAAAGTGCTGGGATTACAGGTGTGAGCCACTGCCCCCGGCCTGTTGAGCATCTTTCAATATATTATTCTTGAGAGGAAAGGATGACCTGAACAGGATAAAGCCATGGGTAACATAATAGAGTATATAAACTTGAGGGATGTTTCATAGACTCTGTGGGACTTAGTGCCTAACTAAGCATGGGCAGGGAGATGAAATTCCCCACCCTCACGACCGCATGGCTACGTGGATGGCAATGCTATTTTCTGAGCTTAGGAGTCCATAGGTTGGGTGGATGAGTTCTGCATTCGCACATAACCTGTGGACAATTTAGATGGAAATGATCAGGAAGCAGGTAGAAATATGGATCTGGAGTTCAGGAGAGAGGGGATGGCTATCACTATAGATTCTGGATAACATCTTCCAGGAGAGTGCTTAATATAAGAGAACAGAATTTTTTTTTTTTTTTTTAAAGGTGGGGTTTCACCATGATGGCCAGTCTGGTGTTGAACTCCTGACCTCAGGTGATCCACCCACCTCAGCCTCCCAAAATGCTAGGATTACAGGGGTGAGCCACAGCGCCCGGCCAAACTTTTTTTTTTATTTTTTAATTTTAGATGGAATTTCTCTCTTTTACCCAGGCTGGAGTGAAATGGGGCGATCTTGCCTCACTGCAACTTCCGGCTCTGGTGTTCAAGTGATTCTCCTGGCTAGCTGGGATTATAGGTGTCCGCCACCATGCCTGGCTAATTTTTGTATTTTTACTAGAGACAGGGTCTCGCCATGTTGGCCAGGCTGGTCTCAAACTCCTGACCTCAGGTGATCCCCCTGCCTCGGCCTCTCAAATTGCTGGGATTACAGGCCATGAGCCACTGTGCCCAGCCTGAAGGGAACAATTTACCTCAAATTTCACAAATGAATTAAATGTGAATAACTTGGTAATGGAAACAATCCTTTTGCTGTAAAAGAATTTATTGATGTTACCACTGGGCTCTACTTGCTGTATTGTGTGTGTGTGTGTGTGTGTGTGTGTGTGTGTGTCTACTTTCATCTCCCCTAATAAATTTTACATTGGCAAGAAACAAAAACACAGAAATATCAGGTTAACCCTAAAGACTAATGCTTTATAATATCCTATCATATAATACAGACTAGCATCTGTAACTTTGCCTTAAAATTGTTACCATAAAAAGAAAAGTAGGCCAAATGTTCTGCTTTTCCCCAGTTTCTTTCTTTCTTTTCTTTGTTTTTTTTGAGACAGAATCTTGCTCTGTTGCCCAGGCTGGAGTGCAGTGGAGTGATCTCAGCTCACCACAACCTTCACCTCCTGGGTTCAGGTGATTCTCCTGCCTCAGCCTCCTGAGTAGCTGACATTGGAGGCACGCACCACCACGCCTGGCTAATTTTTGTATTTTTTAGTAAAGATGGGGTTTCTCCATATTGGCCAGGCTGGTCTTGAACTCCTGACCTCAGCAGGTCTCCCAAAGTGTTGGAATTATAGGCGTGAGCCATCGTGCCTGGCCTTTTCTCCCAGTTTCTAAAGCTGTATGATTGCACACCGGTGTAACATACATCAAACATTTTATAAGACTATGAAAAAAGATGTCAGTTTGTTAAAGTCTTTGATATATCATGTAGCTCTTGAAGTCACTGGAATTAAATGATAAATGATACTATTATTAATGTAAGTCTTATGGTATTAGTCAAAACTTTGCTCAAGTTGAAACTTTCGGTATTATAAATTCTCACTTTCAGTTTTATATGTTTCTCCCATCTGTGGTTTGGAAGTTGTGTCAAAAGGATGAGACCATGTAGGGTAAGACATATTCATTAAAATAACAGTTCAACAATTTATGCAGAGATTCGATACTTTTTTTTTTTTTTTGAGACAGAGTCTCACTGTCGCCAGGAGCCAGGCTGGAGTGCAATGGTGCAATCTCGGTTCATTGCAACCTCCGCCTCCTGGGTTCAAGCAATTCTCCTGCCTCAGCCTCCTGAGTAGCTGGGACTACAGGCACACGCCACCATGCCCAGCTAATTTTTGTATTGTTAAGCAGAGACAGGGTTTCACCATGTTGGCTCAGATGGTCTCGATCTCTTGACCTCGTGATCCGCCTGCCTTGGCCTCCCAAAGTGCTGGGATTACAGGTGTGAGCCACCGCACCCAGCCTGGATATGTTTAATTTAGATTACATGAGCACTTGGATCAATGTATTTCTATTATTAGAAGAAAAATCCAGAACATAGTACCATATAGTTCCCAGGCCACAGGGGCCAGGGATCACCTTACATCAAGTCTGCCCTGGTTATGTGGAAAATGAGCATGTTTAAGACCATTTTATATTTTTAGGGATACAAAAAAACTAAATATAGCAGACAGGTCAATAGTCAGTGCTAAATAATATTTCTACATTTCATTTAGCATGCAGTCCAACTGACCTTCATCAGACCAAGCTCCCTCTGAAATCACAATCATCTTTGTGATAATTAGGGAATTTAGTTATTGAATGAGGAGAGAGTCTGTATGTTTTTCCTTCAGTTCAATAATTACTTCACCCTGGTTTTTGTTTTGTTTTTTTTTTTTTTGAGACAGAGTTTCGCTTTTGTTGCCCAGGCCGGAGTGGGTGCAATGGCAGGATCTCGACTCACGGCAACCTCTGCCTCCTGGGTTCAAGTGATGCTCCTGCCTCAGCCTCCTGAGTAGGTGGGATGGATTACAGGAATGCACCACCACACTTGGCTAATTTTCTATTTCTAATAGACATGGGGTTTCTCCGTGTTGGTCAGGCTGTTCTTGAACTCCCAACTTCAGGTGATCCGCCTGCCTTGGCCTCCCAAAGTGCTGGGATTACAGGTGTGAGCCACTATGCTCAGCCCTCTGGAGCTTATTTTTATTTTTATTTATTTTATTTAATCTTATTTTCGAGATAGAGTAGCCTTGCTCTGTTGCTCAGGCTGGAGTGAAGTGGTGTGATCTTGGCTCACTAAAACCTGTGTGTCCCGGTTTCAAGCGATTCTCCTGCCTCAGCCTCTTGAATAGCTGGGATTACAGATATGTGCCACCACACCGGGCTAATTTTTGTATTTTTAGTAAAGATGGGGTTTCACCATGTTGGCCAGGCTAGTCTCAAACTCCTGACCTTAGGTTATATGCCCACCTTGGCTTCCCAAAGTGTTGGGATTACAGGCATAAGCCACCACTCCTGGCCTCTGGAGCTTATTTTTAAGGATGAATTGTAAAACTTTAACTTAGGAAATGCTGTTCTGTAAGCAGGTTTATATCTACCATAGAAATTTAATAATTAGACTGAAAATAAACCAAATCCACTTATAGAGAGAAGCTTGATCTTATTTACAAATGGAACTACAGTGTCAGGCTCAATGGCTGCCTTTTGGAAAACATGCAACTTAGAAGGATGCTGATTTCTTCTAGTTGACTGTTTTCCAAATTTTTTTTTTTGTCTTTTCAGTACTTCTAAATATCAGTGCATGGTACATAAAATTATATATATATTTTTTTAAATTTTTTTTTTTTTTAAGACAGGGTTTCACCGTATTGGTCAGGCTGGTCTCGAACTCCCGACCTCAGGTGATCCACCCACCTCAGCCTCCCAAAGTGCTGGGATTACAGGCAAGAGCCACTGCGCCCGGCCTACAATTATATTTTTAGCAACACAATTCACAATAAAACGTAATTCTGTTTTCTAGTAATTCATTTATTGTTTAGTTAAAATATTATGGATTTATCTCTTATATACTCACAGCAAAGTCCTATCTCATGAAGTACTACCTTTCTTTGAGAACTGAAACTACCCCTTTTACTGAAATTTTAATTCACTTTGGTTAGAAATTATTCTAAAATGCACTATATCGTTTATTGTTCTTTATAATATCATTAAAAAAAATTAAAAAATAAGGCTGGGTATGGTGGCTTATGCCTATAATCCAAGCACTTGGGAGGCTGACGTGAGAGGATTACTTGAGTCCAGGAGTTCAAAACCAGCCCGGGCAACACAGATGGTGAAACCCCGTCTGTACTAAAAATACAAAAATTAGCTGGGCAGTCGAGGCAGGAGAATCTCTTGAACCCAGGAGGAGGTTCTCTACAAATAATAAAAATAAGTTGGCTGTGCATGGTGGTACAAACCTATAGTTGCAGCTACTCAGGAGGCTGAGGTGGGAGGATGGTTTGAGTTCAGTAGGTCAAGCCTGCAGTGAATCATGATTACATCACTGCTCTCCAACCTGGGTGACCAAGTGAGACCCTGTCTCAGTAATAAGAAAAACAAAATATGCCGGGCGAGGTGGCTCACGCCTGTAATCTCAGCACTTTGGGAGGCTGAGGCGGGTGGATCAAGAGGTCAAGAGATCGAGACCAGCCTGGTCAACATGGTGAAACCCCGTCTCTACTAAAAATACAAAAGATTAGCTGGGCATGGTGGCACGTGCCTGTAATCCCAGCTACTCAGGAGGCTGAGGCAGGAGAATTGCCTGAACCCAGGAGGCGGAGGTTGCGGTGAGCCGAGATCGTGCCATTGCACTCCAGCCTGGGTAACAAGAGCGAAACCCCGTCCCAAAAAAAAAAAAAAAAAAAGAAAAACAAAATAAATTCCTGAACCCCTGCCATATGAAAACGGATTCTATTTTTGTATTTTCTCAGACCTTGTGCCATATGGATGCAGTTGTAACATAGAAACTATTGGAAAATACAATCGATATAATTTAATTACTGCAGAGTGGTTCAATATAATTTCATTACTATAGAGTGATTTCATGTATTGAATATTGTCCTAGTCCCTTTTCTGCTGCCGTAACAGAATACCACAGACTGGGTAATTTATAAAGAAAAGTTATTTAGCTCATGGTTTTAGAGACTGGGAAGTCCAAGAACATGGTGCTGACAGCTAGTGAGGTCCTTCTTGCTGTTTTATCCCATAGTGGAAGGCATCACATAGTGAGGAAGCTCTCAGCACAGAGAGGGGAAATGGGGCCAAATTCATCCTTTTCTCGGGAGCCCACTCTCAGGATAACTAACCTACTCCTGTGATAATGGCATTGATTAATTCACTTATAAGGCATGCCCTCATGACCTCATCATTTATTTATAAAAAAAATTTTTTTTTTTTTTTTAAGACAGGGTTTCACCAGGTTGGTCAGGCTGGTCTTGAACTCCCGACCTCAGGTGATCCACCCACCTTGGCCTCCAAAGTGCTTGGATTATAGGCGTGAGCCACCCACCACGCCTGGCCTATGACCTAATCATTTCCTAAAGGCCCCACTTCCCAACATGGTTACATTGGCAATTACGTTTGAACATGAGGTTCGAAGGGGATATTGAAACCATAGCAAATATGAACACAATTGTTCAACAGGGCCTCTGATTTTTATTACAATTATGACATGACATTGGGAACACTGCAAACACTATGGATTTTAATTCCAACGAGGCATTTGACAAGTCTCTTGGGGACAGACTTCTGGACAAAATTAAACAAATGTTGGTAAGATGAGAGTTCATCGGTGTATTCATAACTGCAGAAATGACCACAAGAGTCTGAAATTTCAAAATGAAAATAACATCGTGTGCTTTCCCTTGATTAAAAACATAGGCTGTCCATGGACATTTTGGAAAATATAGCTAAGTACAAAAAAGAAAATGAAAGTCACAAGCAAACTCAAACCCAAACCCACATCTAACCACTCTTAACATTTTTGTAGACATATTACTATCCAATGAAATCATACGTTTCTCTTTTGGGTAAACATTTTTTTCACTTAGTAAATTCATGAACATATTTCCATGTTACTAGCCATTTTTCCACAACATCATTTTAAACAAATGCATGGTATTTATCAGGTATAGGTACCCTAATCTATTTAGCAAATCCTCTGTAGTTTCTCCTTCTTTTGGGTATTAGAATTAGGACTATACATTGACTTTTAAAAAGACATTTTCAACATCTATTAAGTTGATCAAATGGCTTTTCTCCTTTAAGTTTTTGTCATGGTAAACTATTTTTAATGTCAAATCATTTCTGCATTTCCAGAAATCCCCTTATTTGGTTCTGGTGTTAATTATAGTTTGTTTTAGTTATGGAAATTTCAAACATACTCTATAGTCTAGAGAATGACATAATGAATTCCTTGTAACCTACACCTAAATTCAGTAATTATCACTGTTCTTGTTTTATCTGTCCTTTTCCTCTTCCCTGTTTGGTTGAGTATTTTAAAGCAGATCCTAGAAATGTACCATTTTACCCATAACATCAGAACTATTTATTTATTTATTTATTTTTGAGACAGAGTCTTCCTCTGTTGCCCAGGCTGGAGTGCAGTGACACGATCTCGGCTCACTGCAACCTCCTCCTCCTGAGCTCAAGAGACTCTCCTGCCTCAACTGCCCAGCTAATTTTTGTATTTTTAGTACAGATGGGGTTTCACCATGTTGGCCAGGCTAGTCTCGAAGTCCTGACCTCAGGTGATCCACCTGCCTGGGCCCCCCAAAGTGCTGGGATTACAAGTGAGCCACCACTCCTTACCAAAATCAGAACTTTTTTTTTTTTTTTGAGGCGGAGTCTCCCTCTGTCGCCCAGGCTAGAATGCAGTGACGTGATCTCGGCTGACTGCGACCTCTGCCTCCCAGGTTCAAGTGGTTCTCGTGCCTCAGCCTCCCTGAGTACCTGGGATTATAGGCACCCACCACTACTTTAGTAGAGACGGGTTTTCGCCATGTCGGCCAGGCTGGTTTCGAACTCCCAATCTCAGGTGATCCACCTGCCTCTGCCTCCCAAAGTGCTGGGATTACAGGCGTGAGTCACCGCGCCCAGGCCAAAATCAGAACTTTTTAAACACAAGTACACAATGCCATTATCACATGTAGCAAAAGTGCCAATCAATAATCATCTCTTAGGGTCACCTAATGACTTAAGTTCAATTTTCTCCAATTGGCTCAAATATTGAGGTGGTTTTTTTTTTTTTTTTAATTGTTGGTTTGAAGTAGTCTCACGGCTCTCTCTTTTCATGCTTTGTTGAAGAAATGGGGTCATTTGGTGCATCTCTATATTCAAGAGTTGGTTGATTGCATTTCTGTGGTTGTGAATACATCCTTCTTCCCTGCATTTCCTATTAACTGACGGCTAGACCTAGAGGCTTGATTACATTAAACTTCAAGACTATTCCACACATGGTTCTGTATCCTTGATTTTGTACCACGTGACAAGGCACATAAAATTTGGTTGTCCTACTTTTAGTGATCTCGGTATTGATAAGTGATTTCAGGTGTTAGAGTCGGATCCAGCCATTATAACATTTCCTAACTGTGTATTATTTTAATCCTAACACTGGATTTGAGTGGCCACAATTTTATATAGGCTTTTAAAAAATATACAGTCCATATATTAGAAGGACACATGCACACGAATGTTCATTGCAGCACTGTTTACAATAGCAAAGATTTGGAACCAACCCAAATGCCCATTGATGGTAGACTGGACAGGGAAAACATGGCACATATATACCATGGAATATTATGCAGCCATAAAAAATGATGAATTCATGTCCTTTGTAGGGACATACATGGATGAACCTGGAAGCCATCATTCTCAGCAAACTGACACAAGAACAGAAAATCAAACACCGCATGTTCTCACTCATAGGTGGGTGTTGAACAATGAGAACACATGTACACAGGGAGGGGAGCATCGTACACTGAGGTCTCTGGGGGGGAACTAAGGGAGGGAGGCGGGGGGTGGGGAGTTGGGGAGGGATAACATGGGGAGAAATGCCAGATATAGATGATGGGGAGGAAGGCAGCAAGCCACATTGCCATGTATGTACCTATGCAACAATCCTGCATGTTCTTCACATGTACCCCAAAATCTAAAACGCAATAAAATATATTTTTAAAAAAACCAACAACAACAAAAAAATAGAAAATAAATACAAAAAAAAAGAAAAAACAGTCCATACATAAGCTAATTCTCTTGCTTTCTTTCTGTGGATTATTTTGACAGGTAAAGGCAACAGGATTAAGAGTAGGGAACCCAAAGAGGGTGGTACTTTGATGTTAGGAAACCTGGGTGCCATCTCAGAAGGCCCTCATCATCTTTTTGAGATAGGCACAGAAGCATTAGTTCCTTAGGAGGAAACCGGCAAAAATACGATCAGAATCACATCAGATGCCCATCCTGAGAACAAGGAGCACAATTTGGAGCAGCATTCAGTGCCCAGGCAGTACCGCATTCTCCGGCTAGGCACCGGGGGCTCAGTTTCCAGAGCCGGTTGGTATCAAGAGACTGAGGGGATCACTGCAAGAACCTCATCCGCAGTCTACGACGGCCCTCGTCCTATTCAGAAACACAGACGTGCATTTCTTTCTAGATCACAAAGAGTTAATCATTTTGAATTGATTGTTTCAGAACGTCAACTGTTCACCATTTTTCCTCCCTGCTTCCTGTCTGGAGATTTGTTTTTTCTTTGCGAGTGGGTAATTTAAGAAATAGTTCTCATTGCCAGAAGGCTGACTCCTTGACAGGAAAGACATTAAATTTTATGCAAATCTAAGAGTGTGTGCTTAATCATGCACCTGGGGTTATCTCGGCAGGTGACATCCTAACGCTCAAAGGGAGCTGGGAGATGGCTTTCAGAAGCATGGTCTCTATAGGTATAGGACACATAAAATCATTGCAATGCCCTTCCCACAATCTTCCCTTTCCTTCATTCTGTTCTTGACCTGGGGCCTCCAGATTCGAGATCACTCCTCATCCTATTGCTAAAATCCTGATGTTTTGGGTAATGTGCTTTAAGAATGTTTTATTATCCTGACTATGCAGGCAGGCTCATTACTGAGGTTAGTTTAAGATCTGGTTTCAAAGCATGCCTTCCTGTGTTCAATCATGACTTGCTAAACATTTATTAAATTCTCTTGTGCTAGGTCCTGGCTAATGCTGGGGAAATACTAAGCTGAAGATGACATGTGTCCTGCCTGCCAGCAAAGAGACAGAGTCCAACCAAATAATTACAACAGATGTGAATGCAGAAGCACAAAGGAAGGAGAAGCTAACTCTTCCTGGGGGAGGTGACATTTCTTCTGGGTTTCAGTGCTTCCTCTGCTCCTCTCAAATCTTAAATTTCCATTCTCAGTGGAGCAATTTATTCTGCCTCGATGGTTTGGGGCAGAAAGAAGAGAATCTTGACAAAGTACATCTGGAAAGACTGGCAGAAGAGACTGTGAAAGATTTTCTTAGGAGGAAGAAAGCACACAACTTTCTTAATATTCCTGTGCTATTTTCACATACAAAAAATATTTTCCATCTTCTACCTCATCTGCAGGGCAATGGACAAAATGTCTTTTCTTATAGTAAATAGCATGTCCCACGTAAAATGATGCCATGGTCTCCCTTTTTTGCACTTCTAAATATTTTATTTTTTTGCACTTCAAAATATTTTTAAATTGCTGCATTATTTTTTTCCTTTCTGTTCTTCCTTCTGTACCTTCTGACAATTACTAAAGCTGTACGATTAACGCGACTCAAGTTAGAGGAAGTCTCTCTCTTTTTTTTTTTTTGAGATGGAGTCTCGCTCTGTCTCCCAGGCTGGAGTGCAGTGGTGCGATCTTGGCTCACTACCACCTAGAGGAGGCCTTTATAAAATTCAAGGGCCTCTTTTGAAATTATAAGCCCTTGGGAATGCGTTGTGGGGAGGTCCCTTGCAGCAGTGTGAAAGAGCACGTTATCTTTTTTTTGAGATGGAGTCTCTCT